>NW_007737062.1:0-1666 GCF_000696425.1 Galeopterus variegatus
TTTTTTTTTTTTTTTTTTTTTTTTGCTTTTTCATATTTCTGGTATCTCTACATTGATGTTTGCTCATCAGGTAGAACAGCTTCTTTTATTACTCTGGAGTGGGCTTTGAGGAGAGAAATTTCCTCCTCTTTTGCTTGGTTCTGCTGGTGACGGTCCATGTGTCAATGTGGTCAAGTGGGGGGCAGGCTGCCTGCATGGTGGTCATAGCTGCTACTGTGTTAGTAATCCACCCTTGCAGCAGCAGTGGCAGTGGCTGTGGTGGACCACCAGCTTGGAAGCAGTGTTTGCAATGTGCTCCTGCCTTCTGTCAAGAAGGGAGGATGCCCACCACTCCTACCTGGGTACCCAGGCATGCTTCTGACTTCTGTCAGGCAACAGGGGTCTTCCCACAGCTCCTGCCTGGGTACCTGGACGTGCTCCTGCCTTCTGCTGGGTGAGTATTTTTTTAAGTTATAAGGAGTTTATTTGAGCAAATGGCAATTCATAAATTAGACAGCAGTAAACCACAAGTGGTTTAAGTTTCCACTGAGCAAATGTTAGGGGAAACTTTTACAAGATGTCCACAATTGTAAATGTGTTTTTTTAAATCTTAAATGGTCCTTCGACAAAGACAGTATATAGTAGCCAGGACCTCAAGATGAAGGAAAAACATTTTGAATGAAATGTTTACTTTTTAAAAAATGTCTCTTTGCTGTTTCCTGTTTCCCGGTGTTGGTCTGGGTGTGAACATAGAACCCACTCAGTATAGCCAGGAGACCATTGTTGCATTGGTAACTCTCTCATTAATTGCTGTATTCAGGAGTTGAGTCATCAGCTAAGATCACCTCAGTGAGGTCTCAGTGGAGCCATCAGTCACAGTCCAATTGTAAAATTAGCAGAAACTACTTTTGGCATTTTTTCCTGTCATTTGGTATTTGCAGAGTACTTTGTAATCTCCTAGTTACCCTTTACCCACCTGTAGAGACCTAGATAGATAACAAGCCTTCCTTCCACTTAACAAGTATTCTTAAATTAAAGGAGTAATTCAGTGTCAGTGATGAGAACAGACCTCAAAATATTTGTTTTCACTTTTTTCCTTGAATCCATCTCTGTAATAAAAACTGTAATAGTTGATTTAATCTTTGAAAGACTGACAGAAACAAGAAAATAATAGTGACATTAATTATTGCTAATATTTCTTTAGTGCTTACAATGTAGTTGAAACTAAGCCTTTTATGTGTATTGACAACAATCCTGTGATGTGAATACTCTTATTTCTTCTATTTTATAGATGAGAAAACTAAGACAAAGAGAGTAAACATTTTGCCCAAGTTGCATGGCTGCTGAGTGGTAGAGGGTTCAAACCCCAGTAGTCTCACTCTGGAGCCTGTGTTCCTCACCACTATGCTGTATAGAATCCTGTCCAAGCCCATGACTTAATAAGGTCATTTCATAACTTCCTGCACCTTCCCTTGTGTATTAGAAAGTAACTGATGAAGTTTTTGCATGAAAACATTTGTAAACACACAACAATAAAGAAGAGGTCACCAGGAAAAAGTGGCTTTCTGAGAAGCTCTTCATCCATTACCTTGGTAAATTTACCACCATCTTGGGTCTCTCTCATAAGGTCAGGAACTTGATTTTTCCAGCACACTAAAAAGGATACCATTCAAGGGTGGTCTCACTT
>NW_007737062.1:2299-4220 GCF_000696425.1 Galeopterus variegatus
GTGGCTTTCTGAGAAGCTCTTCATCCATTACCTTGGTAAATTTACCACCATCTTGGGTCTCTCTCATAAGGTCAGGAACTTGATTTTTCCAGCACACTAAAAAGGATACCATTCAAGGGTGGTCTCACTTAACTAAGCTTAAAAAGACTGGAGGGCAAATTAAATGCCAAAATATTAATCTATTATAACATTGACCTAATCTATTAAAAGCCCATGTATTGGTGACACAATGGTGTTTCTAAGAGTTTCAGATAAAATCCCTGCCCTCATGCATCCTATATTCCAAATGTGGGAGAAAGATAATAAAAATATATGTATATAAATCAATCATACAAAATCAGTTACTACTAAGTGTTGTGAAGGAAAAGTAAACCAGGAAAAGAAATAAAGATGGGTGGAATGCTACTTTCAATTGAGTGGACAGTGAAAGACTTTCTGAGGTGATCACATTGGACTAGAGACCTGACTGAAGTAAGGAAGCAAGCCAAGTGGCTGTGAGACCAGTGTTTAGACATAGGGAAAAGCTGGAGCAAGGATGAAACACACTTGAGATGTTTGAGAAACATGAGGCCATAATAAGGAATTTTGGATTTCATTCTAATGTGATGGAAGCTATTGGAGGATTTTGAACAGGAGAGTGATATACTCAGATTTGCATCTTAAAAGGATTACTCCAGCTGCAATGTGGGAAACTGACTAAAGAGGGGCCGTGGCTGGCAATAGGGAAGCAAGTTTGGTTCATACTGCAGGATCAGGTAAAAGAGAATGGCATTTTGGAGCAGAGCAGAAAATGATAACAGAGGTAAGAAATGGTGGGATTTGGGATACATTTTGAGGGATGAACTCTAAGTTTGGGGCCTGAGTATTGAAAGAATAGAGATGAATATTTCAGTAGGGGAACCAATCAAGATTTTGGTTTTGGATATGAGAAGCCTACTAGATACTGGTAGGCATATGTTGAGTAGGCAGTTGGAGAGTGTGTAGTCCGAAATCTGTAGGGGAGCAGTTGGGGCTACAGATAAAAATTTGGGAGTCATCAGGATATAGGTGGTTTTTAAGCCATGAGATTGGACTCAATCTTTCAGGATGGTGAACGTGGATAGAGAAGAGAAGAGGTCCCCAAACTGAAGCCTGAAGTAACTCCAATTTAGAAGCAGGAACAATGAGGAGGATTCAGCAAAAAAGACTGATGAAGATCATCCAACGAGACTGGAGAAAAACCAGCAGTACATGGCATCCCTGAAAACAAAAGAAAAAATGTTTCAAGATGATGAGAGTGTTAATTATATTAAAAGATTTCTGAGGAGGAGAATATGATAAGGACTTAAGATCTATTAGATTAGGCTGCATGGAGGATATTCATGACTTTGGCAAGAGAGGATTCAGAGGAGTGGTATGAACAGGGTGAGAAGGGAGCAGGGGAGGTGAGACGCGTCTAGCAGACAATACCATCCAATCAGTGTAGTCAAGTCTCACTGGCCTAGAAGTCTGTTCTTTGAACCATTATATTCTGATTTTGAGGTTTAATATCCAACAGCCATTTTATTTCTGCTATTTCCAGGTTCCCTGAGGGCACCTTGATTTATTCTGTAGGAGCAACCTACTTAAAATTTCCCCTATAGAGCCTTGTCAGTCTGAAGGGTCTAATACATAAAATGTCAAATAAAAATGTGTAAGAATAAAGAATCATTGTTGCTGAAGAAAGATCAGGAAAAAGAAGAAACAGAATATATCTTAATAGAGCTATAATTTAATTCTTCTGAATCAAAAAATTTCATGGCAAGAAACTCTTCTCTGAATCCCATGTATCTGTGTGATACCTAGTACCACATACTTGGAATGTATTTGCTAGCATTGGTAGCAACTGATGACCATGATGGTGATGCTGATTATAATTCTTTTTTTTTTTTTTTTTTTTTGG
>NW_007737062.1:5048-7389 GCF_000696425.1 Galeopterus variegatus
CGGGAGCGCTGCTGCGCTTCCCAAGCGGCGCACTATCCAGTGCGCCACCGGGCCAGCCCCAGATTATAATTCTTCAAAAGTAATTCTTTTAGAACAAATAAAGATGAAAGAGCATTAATATGAAGACTATGCAAGGATTCAGCATAAATTACTACTTTTCTCTAAAAATCTTAGAAAAAAGACCAATAGACTCTACTGAGCAAAAAGACTGCGCAGTCTTAAAAAGGAAAAGCACCAGACTCTACCAATAAAGGAACTTCCTGGGGATACACTTTATATGTCCACCTTTCTGGGACTACCACCATATGCATTTTTCTGTTTGTTGGTCTGAAAATCAAACAGATTTGGTCAGCTTTTAAGTGTCTTGCTAGTAGACACTATGGATTTGAAAGTTTCAAATAATTTTTAAAGGCCCGATTTATCATTATATAAATGTTAAATCATGTATAATATCTTTGAAGAACTTACGAAGTTGGATGTTAGTTATTGTCTTTAAACTGAACCTGGCAACTCAAGGACTTAGGAATGCTCAGAATATCATGTAACATGTAGTGGCTTCCCCAGAGATAATGGTATATAATCACCAAACCTATTATATTTTCCTTCATCCAGGGTGGTCAGAAGACTACACTTCCCAGCCCAGTTGAGTTAAGTGGGTCTGTGTGCCTAGTGATGGACTATGAAATGTGTGCAGAAGTGATGTATGTCACTTCAGAGTTGAGGCAGTGAAATGTTCCATGCAGTTCTCTATCTGTGGTTCTTTTGCTTTAGCAAATGCCAAAGTCATGTGCTGAGATGTTGGACCTCATATCAGCCTGAGGCCCTAAGTGACTCTGTGGAGCAGAGCTCTCTACTAAGCTGCTCAAGACTGGTAGTGTGAAACATGTAAAGCATTCGAGGTTAATTTATTACTACATCATGATTTAACCTAACCTGCCTAATACTACCCTCAAAAAAAGGAGATATTGTAACCGAGTTCTTTTAGGGTAAAGAAGAGGGAAGTTCTAAAAACTTAAACAAGGACAGGGGCCTAAAACCTCTACAATATGGGGATTCAAATTGAAGGCCTCTGCACAAAGATGGAATTGGATAAAGGTGACCCCTTCAGTCAGTGAAGTAGTAAAACATATGCCCACAGAAAGAGATGTTGAGAATACATACTAATCATGACCCTGGCTCTGTGAGGAGCAAAAACCAAAAAGAAAATAATGCCCTCTAAGGATTCCCAGCTACTTCAGGTTGCTCTCATGTAGGAAGGGTCTTCAAAACATTCATGGAAAGATTTGTATTATCTTTTAATTTCATTTTTCCACAAACTTTAAGTATCCTCGTAAGTTGGGGCTGACATTTTTACCACCTATATAGACACATAAAACTTCCCAGCTGAAAATTCATTTAAAGGTTTTCTGAGTTGATAATTACCTCAGACACCTGACAGAAATAGAAGCAAATTTTTTCTGTAGAAGCCAGCTATAAAACCAAGCCTTACAGAATGCTATCAGATAAAGTGAAAATCACNAGTTGGGGCTGACATTTTTACCACCTATATAGACACATAAAACTTCCCAGCTGAAAATTCAGTTAAAGGTTTTCTGAGTTGATAATTACCTCAGACACCTGACAGAAACAGAAGCAAATTTTTACTGTAGAAGCCAGCTATAAAACCAAGCCTTACAGAATGCTATCAGATAAAGTGAAAATCACGAACGTATAAGGAAATAAACTTGTATTAGTGAGAGTCATCAGATTTTTGAATTATAAAACATAGACTATAGAATAATGCACCACACACTGGAGAATCCATATTCTTTTAAGCAGATGCAGAGTATGAGTCACCCATGTTCTAATCTAGACTTTAAAGTGATACTCAACATATTTCCAAAAAAATAAATATTATATAGACTACACTTTCTTGACACAATGCAATTTTTAAAAATCAATAAAAAGAAAACTTTGGAACATACATTTAGACCTTTTCCAAGCACCACTTTAGCTGCATCTCATAAATTTTGGTTGGTAGAAATTTTATTATATTTTAATTTCCCATATATTTTTATTTGGTCTATCAACCAAAACTTACGGGATGTGGGTAATATGGCATTTGGAAGGAAATTTGTAATCTAAATTCTCATTAGAAAGAAAGAAAGACTGAAAATAGAAAATTAAGTTTTCAACTTATTACATTAGAATAACAGCAAAATAAATTCAATGAAATTTGAAAGAAGCGGCAAAATAAATTCAAGGAAAACTGAAGAGAGGAAATAATAAAGATTAACAGCAAAGCCCAATGTGACAGGAAAAAAAAAACACAATAAAAAGGAACTGAAGAGAATGAGAAGAC
>NW_007737062.1:7770-9606 GCF_000696425.1 Galeopterus variegatus
CTGAAAATAGAAAATTAAGTTTTCAACTTATTACATTAGAATAACAGCAAAATAAATTCAAGGAAATTTGAAAGAAGCAGCAAAATAAATTCAAGGAAAACTGAAGAGAGGAAATAATAAAGATTAACAGCAAAGCCCAATGTGACAGGAAAAAAACACAATAAAAAGGAACTGAAGAGAATGAGAAGACAAGTCACAGACTAGGAGAAAATATTCGCAAAACACAGATATGATAAAGGACTGTTATTCAAAATGTACAAAGAACTCTTAAAACTCAACAATAAGAAAATGAAAAACTCAACTAAAAAATGGGCAATAGATCTTAACAGACACTTCACCCAAAAAGATATACCGATGGCAAATAAGCACATGAAAATATACTAAACAACATATGTCATTAAGGAAATGCAAATTAAAACAATGAGATACTATTACTCACCTATTAGAATGGCTAAAATCCACAACATTGACAACACCAAATGCTGGTGAGGATGTAGAGCAATAGGAAGTCTCATTCATTGCTGGTGGAAATGCCAAATGGTCAACCACTTTGGAAGATGGCTTGGCACTTTCTTATAAAACTAAACATTCTCTTACCATATGATCCACACATCACACCACTTGGTATTCACCAAAATGGGTTAAAAACATATATCCACACAAAAACTACTTACACATGGATGTTTATAGCAGCTTTAGTCATAATTGCNCAGGAATGCAAGGTAGCTTTAATATTTAAAAATGATTAATATAATATACCACAATAACATATAAAAAATATGTGCATCCCAAATAGATATAGAAAAAAGTACATTATAAAATTTAACACTCATTTATGATGTAGACTCTCAGCAAACCAGAAATAGAAGGTAAGTTCCCCAATTTAATAAAGCACATCAATAATTTTTTTAAAAATTCTCAGCTAACATCACATTTGATAAAATTTTGAAGGATACTTCTTAAGGTCAGGAACAAAGCAAGGATTTCCACTATCACTTCTTATATTAAATACATTGTAGTAGAGTTTCTGGAATTATAATAAGAAAAATAAAAAGGCAAAAAGAGGTAAAAGTAAAAAAGGAAGAAGTAAAATTGCTTTTATTTGCACACAACATGATTTTGTATGTAGAAAATCCAAATAAAAAAGAAACTGCTACAATTAACAAGTGAATTTAGTAAGATTGTAGGATAACAAGCCAATTATACTATTTTTTAATGTGCTAAAAGCAAACAATAGGAAATGAAACTTTTAAAATGGCATTTTCTATAATATCAATGTTTTAATATAATCAGGAATAAATGTAGCAANCATTAAAAGAACAATAAAGGAATGCTAACAATGCCAATAAATTCAGCAATTTAGATGAAATGAACAATTGTTTTAAGAAACACAATTTACTAAAACTGACACAAGAAGAAACAGAAAATCTGAAAGACCTTTATTTTTTTAAAAAAGTCCTTTTTTAAAAAACTGGAATTTGTTATTTTAAAAAATTCTCACAAAAAACCCTCCAGGCCCAGAGTTTATTCCTATGGAAGAAATAATACTAATTTTATGCAAATTCCTTCAAAACATGAAGGAGGCTATGTATCTCAACTCACTTTGTGAAGTGAGCATAGCCATGATAGCAAAACCTGAAAAGGACATCACAAAAAATAAAATTGCAGGCAAATATCACCCATAAACAAAGAAGCAAAAATTCAAAATAATAGAGCTAATCAAATCCAATAATACATGAAAGGAATAATGCATTATAACAAAGTGAAATTTATTCCAGGAATGCAAGGTAGCTTTAATATTTAAAAATGATTAATATAATATACCACAATAACATA
>NW_007737062.1:11442-15207 GCF_000696425.1 Galeopterus variegatus
ACGTCAAGAGGCATAATTAAGAAAATAGAAAGACGAGCCATTAATTGGAAGAATGTATTTGCCATTTGTATCTCTAACAAGGCACTTGTATACATAAAATATAAAACTACAAATGAATAGAAGAACCAAATTTAAGAATGGGCAAAAGACTTTAACAGACACTTCATGAAAGAAGATATATAAATGACAAGTATGGATATGAGAAGATGCTTAAAATCATTAATCATTAGGGAGATACAAATTAAAATCATGATATTACTATATACATACTTGAGTGGCTAGAATTGAAAAACATGACAATATAACATATACTGATAAGAAAGGTATTACACTTGAACTCTCATATATTTCTGGTGGAATGTAAAATAGTAAAACCACTTTGGAAAACTGTATGGCCATTTCCTACCAAGTCCATTATTCACCTACTCCCTGACCCAACATTCCCACTCTAAGCTATTTCTCCAAGAAAGATAAAAACATGCCCACAAAAAGACTTGTACAAAAATGTTCACAGAAGCTCCATTTGTAATAGCCAAAGGAAACAATGAAAATGTCCTTTAATAGGAAAATGACAAATTGTAGGATATTCATACAATAGAATATTACTCAGCAATAAAAAGGAACAAAATATTGATATATGCAGCAATATGGAGGAATCTCAAATAAATGTTTGAATGAAAGAGTGCATTCTCAAAAGAGTACATACTGTAAAATTTCATTTATGTGAATTTTAAGAACAAATAAGAACAAACACAACTAATCTATGATGATACAAATCAGAACAGAAAATGTTTCTCAGAGATAGAGGGCAGAATTACCTGAAAGGTGACATGGAAGAACTTTCTGCAGTGATGAAATATTCTATCTTTATGGATCTTGGCTACATATGTGTATACATTTATCAAAATTCCTCAAAATGTCTATACATTTACTACACATAAGTATACCACACTAAAAAAAATTAAAAATTGGAAAAGCAGGCAAATATAACTAATTTCTAGAAATGAAATAAATGATCAAAACTGACTCAATAATTATTAAAAACTTGAATGGTTCTAAAACAATGGGGGAAAAAATTAATCAGTAAATCAAAATCTTCTCAAAAACAAATCACCAGACTCTTTCAAAGTGAGAAAAACTGGGTTCTGAGATCGGTGAGATCTTGATAAGAACAGATCATGCACAGACAACAAGAAAAAGTTAAATTATAGACTGAGTTCACCCTTGAACTTAAATGTAAAAACCCTAAATGAAGTGTTACCAAACCAAGTCTAGCAATTTTTAAAAAGATACTATTTCATAACAATTGAATACAACATCAGTTAAACATAAGAAATCTCTTATTGTAATTCACTGTATAAACTGGTTAAAGAAAAATCCATGTAGTAATTTCAATAGATGCAGATAAGAAGCATCTTATCTTCTTAGGAACACATAAGAAGATGCTCGATTTTAGTAATAATCAAGGAAATATAAGTTATACCATAATGAGATTTCACTTTACAATGATTTGCCAAAAATTAAAAATACCAAGATTCACTAAAATCTGGAGCAAAGGGAACATATGCCCTGCTGATAGAGTGTAAATTGATACATTCATTTTGGAAAACAATTTGTGATTACCTATAGCAATGAGCTCACTCTCTAACTCTGCAATCTCATTCCTAAGTATATGTTGAGAAACAAAACATTTAGTGTAACAATTAGAGGGAAGTCATGTATGGAGATGGGTGGGAATGGGGGCAGGGCCGGGCGGGGGGAGGAAGAGGAGTTTCAGCCATGGGGTCAAAAAGAGATTCCCAGCGAAAGACATGGGTAGTGTCTACTCAGGCTCAGTCATTGAAAAAGGAAGTCTGAACTATAGGATTTGGGAGTATCTCGTCTCTGGTTCAGAGATACATAGAAGTGGTTGAAGTAATTAGCATGATCACTGCTTGTATTGGATAGATACCTCAAGTTATTTTTGACTGATTTGTTTAAACTTTCAGTTTACATAAAATTCCTTGTTCTGACTCTGTTCATCAAGCAATCTTCCGTTTCCCATATGGATCTGACTATTAGAAGGAAATACACCTAGAAATAGGTTAGACTACTTCTGATTCCTGAGGATAATTTCTAAATAAAACCAAATGCTGGCATCTGATTATTATTTGGGTTCTCATATACTTTGACTATAGGAAGATGATTTTATGCCAACTTGAATGATCTGGTTATATTTCTCACTTAATTCCTAAAATAGACATTGTGGTTTGTATGACTCTTGTGTGCCCTTGCGTTGGTGTGAGTTTTCCACTCAACGGCTGATCATTCCCAGCACTGATTGACAAGCATGATTTAGGGTCTTCAACAGAGTCCAGATTCAGCTGTTCTTGTCTTAGGCTAACATCACTATCTCACTTTCATCTTCCAAGCCCTGTAATTGATTCCTATACTGATTATATCAGTGCTCAACTAATAATAAAATTGAAGATTACAAATTAGAACTAAAATATATTAGGTCATTTCTGAAACTCCACAAATTTTGAAACATCAACTAAGTGTATCTATAAGTATACTCAAAAATTCATATGAAAAATTGCTGAACACAAACATAAGTACAGGTATACACACATGAACACCTGTGTTTTGAAGTCAGTTTAATGAGATAGTTATGATTTTATTTTTGAGAAAGTTTAAAACCTAGCAAAGGTAAGCATATCATGACCACTGACCTATCAACATGTGGATTTACCTAGTGACAATTGTATGATGAGATGGTAAGTAGCAACATAAATAGCCTTACAAAATCAGCTGAGCTTGTTAGGACTTGTATATAAGCAAGTTTCTCAACAATCACACCTTACACCCTCTTTGGTTGACCTTTTTCTTTTTAAATCTGACTTTTTTACCTGTCAAAGAAAAATGCCCACTCATTGCTGCCTCTGGTCCATTAATTCTACTTGGCTCTCTTTGAAATTTTGGACAACACGCTTCTCAGGTGATTGCAATATGAGTCGAGTAGAAAAAGAGGTTGTCAACAGTCCCAGTGAGGTCCTAAGGTTTGGCAGTGGGTTTCCTGCAGAGTCTGGTGCTGTCACCGCATCAATCAGCCCTGGAACACACTGTTATTATCACAACCAGTCATTCCACACTGTAATCACAGCGGGAGAGACGAAAGCCTTCTCTTCAAAATTGACTGCAAGCAGCTTGATCCCTGTGACCTAGAGAAGTACCCAAATATCACACGTAGCTTTCCAGTGGCGCATCTACATATCCTTTCCTCTCACTGCACTGACCCCTCTCTCACCCAAATCTTCATTCTTCTCAAATTGGAAGATAGTCGTGAATGAGACTATGTAAGCACAAAGATTTGGCTACAAGCCAAAAGGACAAACTCAACATACCACAGAGGTGAAGGAAAGGTTTAATTTTGGACTGCTGCCAAACAGAATGCAAAATCCAGAGGCAGAAGCTTCAATCTCTCAGAGCACCTGACAGTGCTCTTTGTGAATGAAAACTGATCATCGGCTACAATCCTTACTTAGCAGGGCTCATTTCTGGGCAAAATAACGAGGAAGGTAAAATCTGTCATCTTTGTCTGCTACTTCCATGTTCTATCCTCCTTCCCATCCTCCTACAGGGACCTTTTCCCCTAAGTCTACCAGAATCTACCTCTCCTGGTTATCAAACTGGCTGTCGATTCATGTTGATGTTGGAAAGAATCATCTGATATAATTTCCACAAATGTTTAAAGGACTCCTGTAGTTTACTGTGATGCTTTCTCTA
>NW_007737062.1:15689-16855 GCF_000696425.1 Galeopterus variegatus
GTAAAATCTGTCATCTTTGTCTGCTACTTCCATGTTCTATCCTCCTTCCCATCCTCCTACAAGGACCTTTTCCCCTAAGTCTACCAGAATCTACCTCTCCTGGTTATCAAACTGGCTGTCGATTCATGTTGATGTTGGAAAGAATCGTCTGATATAATTTCCACAAATGTTTAAAGGACTCCTGTAGTTTACTGTGATGCTTTCTCTAGAGGATTTGGATTTGAATGGCAGATAATATCTCAGTTAAGAGAAATACAGCTTGATTGGTAAATGTTTCTTCCTCTCGATCCGGGCTCAACTGTTGCTTAGTTAGTCTAGAAACTAAATGTCATATCTTCATGTGTTGGTGAGAATAGCATGTGAACTAAGCTCATTTAAAGCTAATAACAATCATAGCCATAGCTGCTAGCTATTAACGGCCTACTCCACTTACCAGAGGCTTAACATAAGTTATTTCATTCAGTCATCACAAAAACAATATTAAATTGATACTGTTATTTCTATTTTATGGATAAGGAAACTGACATAAGTAATTATAAGCAACTAAACTTTAGAACTAGTGAAGGGCAGAGCTGGACTTTGAAAGCTCTGGATCTCTCCATTATATAACAACTCAGGAAGAAAAAGAAACTTCAGTTAAATTCTAAAACTAAAATATTTATGTCCAATGTAACAATAGAATACAATTATGACACTGAAATAGATGTTAAAAGCATATCTACTCACTTTTCTCATCTACCTCAAAGAAATACTGTAATGATTAAAGAGCTTCTCCAAAAAACTGGGCCTTCTTCTAAGACCAAACTATGAGAATAAATCTCTGTTTCATTCTTTTTTTAAAAAAATTATATTCTTCCACTTGGGCCACAAAGAAAACCTCAATGCATTCTAAAAAGAAGAAATAATACAAACAACATGCTCTTACTAAAATTCAATAAAGTTAAAATTAACAACAAAATTAAAAAACAGAAAAACCTCCCACCTAAAAATTAAAACACATGTTGTTAAATAACACTTGGATCAAGAATATTATTGAGTTCAAGAAACTGGACACTAAAAGTATATATTGTATAATTTCAAATAATAGTCTCCTGAATGACCTATGGGTCCGAGAAGAAATTAAACAGGAAATCAAAAAATTTCTAGAAACTAATGAAAATAAAGAT
>NW_007737062.1:17954-25275 GCF_000696425.1 Galeopterus variegatus
GAAAAACAACAACAATCCAAACCTAAAGGTAGTAGACGGAAAGAAATAATTAAGATCAGAGGAGAATTAAATGAAATAGAGACCCAGAATACAATAGTAAAGATCAACAACAACAAAAAAAAACAGTTTGTTTTTTGAGAAGATAAATAAAATAGACAAACCATTAGCTAGGTTAACAAAAAAAAAAAAGAGAGAGAGAGAAGACCCAAATTGCAAAAATCAGAAATGAAAAGGGAGACATTACAAGCGATACCACAGAAATACAAAGAATCATTACAGACTATTATAAACAACTGTAAGACAACAAATATGAAAATCTGGAAGATATGGATAAGTTTCTAAACGCATACAAACTACCAAGACTGAACCAAGAAGAAAGAAAACCTGAACAGACCAAAAACAAGCAAGGAGATTGAAGCGGTAATTAGCAATCTTCCAACAAAGAAAAGTATGGGTCCAGATGGTTTTACACCCAAACTCTATCAAACTTTTAAAGAGGAGTTAATACCAATTCTCCTCAAACTATTCCAAACAATTGAAATGGAAGCTACTCTCCCAAATTCATTCTATGAGGCCAACATAACTCTGATACCCAAACCAGATAATTTCATTTATATAAATTTAACAAGCAAAACTAGCCCATGGTGATAAATATTAAAATAGTGGTTGGTTACTTCTGAGTATCGACAGGGAGTGGACACAAGGGAACTTTCTGGTGGATGTAAATAGTCTAAATTTTGATCTAAACAGTAATTACCTAGACATACACATATGAAAAAATTTATCAAGCTATACACTTAAACTTTGTGCATTTTAATGTATGTAAATCATATCTCAATTTAAATAAAAGAAATCAATTAATGTAATTCATTATTTTAATAATTAGAATAAAAAACTATATCATTCCATTGTTGCAGAAAAAGAATTTGATAAAATATATCATTTGTTTATTTAAAAAGAAAAACCTGTCAGAAAACCACGAATAGTAGAAACTTCCCTAAACTGACAAAAGTGTNTCAATTTAAATAAAAGAAATCAATTAATGTAATTCATTATTTTAATAATTAGAATAAAAAAACTATATCATTCCATTGTTGCAGAAAAAGAATTTGATAAAATATATCATTTGTTTATTTAAAAAAGAAAAACCTGTCAGAAAACCACGAATAGTAGAAACTTCCCTAAACTGACAAAAGTGTCAAAAATATGAAACCCACCCTACTGCAAACCCAATACTTAATGTTGAAGTACTAAAAGTTTCCTCTAAAATCAGGAATGAGACAAAGATTCTTGTTATCAATACAACTACTCACTATACTACTGGAGGTCCTAGTCAGGGCAATAAAGCACTGTTCTTATTTGCAAATGAATAATTGGCATGAAAAAAATAATTTAGAGATAAATTATTATGTTTAATAAGTGAATATATCAATATACCATAAATTTACAAAAATTAATATTTTCATATATAAATGAAACTATTAGAAAACTAAACTCAAAATAGCATATACAATAGCATCAAAAACTTTAAATACTTTAGAATAAATCTAATAAAATAAGCACAAAACTTTAGCACAGAGAACTTTAAAACATTATTAAAAGAAATTATGAAATACCTACATAAATGAAGAGATATTTTTTCATAAATTGGAAGACTCAGTACTGTGAACTAATCAGTTCTCCCCCAAATCAACTGATAGATTCAATGCAACTACTATCAAAATCAAAGCAAGTTTTATGTGGGGGTGTAGAGAGGAATTGAAAAGTTTCCAAAATTTACTTTTTAAAAATACAAGGAACCAAGAACAGAGAGGTAGTTTTGAAGAATACATTTGGAGACTCAACACCACTGGATATTAAGATACATTAATTAAGACAGGGTGACTCCAGTGCCAGCTTAGGCAAATGGATCACTGAAACAGAGAGGGAGTCCAGAAATAGACTCTGACAAGGGCACCTGATTTATGACAGAGACAATGTTGCAGAATCAATGGTAAAAAAGAATGGTCAGCATATAGTAGTAGATCAACTATATATACAAACAGAAAAAAATTAATCTTGATTCCCACATTATACAGCATAAAAATTCAATTCTAAATGGTTTGTAGATCTAAAAGTGAAAGGTAAAACCATTACACTTTTAGAATATGACACAGGAGAATGCCATCTTGATCTTGTCATAGATAAACATTCCTCATGTAGGACAAGAAAAGCAATAACCGTTAATGGAAAAATGATAAATTGTACTACATAAAAATCAAGATAAAAGGCAAGACACTGATGAGGAGTTCGTATTTGCAATACTTATATCTGATAAAAGTCCAGAACATACAAAGAACCTCTTTCAAGAAAGAAATAAAAAGAGGCATTCCTATAGAAACATGGGCAAAAGACTTGGACAGGCATCTCCCAAAAGATCATATCCAAATGGATAATACAACATATAAAAAGATGCTGATTAGTCATCAGGAAAACACAAATCTGAAACTACAATAGTTAAATTTAAGGAGATTGGTGATACCAAGTTTAATAAGAATGTGGAGCAATGGGAACTCTCATAAATTGTTTTGGGAGTGTAAATTTGAACAGCCATTTTGAAAACTTGTTTGGAACTATTTACCAAAGCTGAACACATGGCATAATACATTGCCCAGCAAATTGCCCCATAAGTATATATCACACAGAAATGCTTGTATGTACGAGAAAACATGTATAAGAATGTTCAGAGTAGCATTATTCTTAATTGCCACCAACTGGAAGCAATCCATACGTTAATCAGTAATAGAACAGATATTAAACTGTAGTATATTAATAAATGGGATTGTATTCAGCAAATAAAATAAATGAACTTGTTATATGCAGTAACATGGAAAAATCTTGCAAGTGTAATATTGAGTGAGAGAAGCTAGACCCAAAAGAGAAACAAGACTCTATAATTTAATTTATGTAGAGTTAGAAAACAGGTGCAATTAATCTCTAGTTTTGGAAGTGAGACAGTGATTACCTCTGGGGAGTAAAGAAGCTATAATAACTGGAAGGGGACACAGTAGGGTTTCCAGATTTCTATCTCCAGGAATGTTCTATTTTTTATATGTATAGGGGCTACTAGCACAGGTGTGCTCACTTTGTGAAAATTCATTGAGATATATATTTATGATTTTTCTTTTTTTATATATTATACCTCAGTGAAAAGAAATTTATTAAAAAAGAAAAAAACTGAGAAAGTACAAATACACAAAATTAGTAAGGGTAAATACTTGTCAAAATGAAAAAAAACTTTAAAATATAAGACTACTTTGCACAACTCAATGCAAATACACTTGAAAACCCACATAAAATATATTACTTTTTAGAATAACACAGTTTACTCTAATGGAGCCAAAATCTAAACATCTTAATTACTATTAAATAAATACATAAACTTATGGAAATGATGCAATTGTATACATGGAAAATGCAAAAGAACAAGTGAGAAAGCATTTTGGAATAATAACAATACAGCAAAGTAGCAGTTAATAAAATCATCATGCAAAAACCAATAGTCTTTAGCTGTACAAACAGACTATGTAATAGAAGACTCTATATGATAACCAAAAACGAAAATAAATACCTAGGAGTAAACCAGGCTAGAAATGTTTAAAAGCCATGTTAGGAAAACTATAAAACACTCCGAAAGACAAAAGAATAGACATGAACAAATGGAGAGACATACTGTGTTTCGGGGTAATAAAACTCAGTAGTCTAAAGATGTCAATTCTCTTGGTGCTGTATAATATTTAAATGCAATGTGATCTTAATAAAAATCCATCAGGCTTTTTTCAGGAACTAAGCAAACTGATTATAAATTTCATGTGGAAGAACATCAGCCAAGAAAATCCTCAAAGAAAATGGCATTGGGAGCAGGTTATTGCCAAGATGGCTGACTAGACGTGGCTAGCTCTTGCCTCTAATGCAAAGAAAACCCAAAACAATTAGTGGATAGTAACACGTGGCATAGAGTGTCTACAGAAAACACTGGAATCCAGCAAAATAGTGAGGAAGACTCCCTGAGATTCAGAACCTCAAGGTGGCAGCATAGAAAGACAAGGGAAGTATCTCACCAAGACCAGTGCAGAGCCTGGAGAATCCCACACTGCTGGGAGAAGGTAGGCAAGGGGAATTCTCAATGGTACTCCTGCTGCAGATGCCTGCAATCCAAGCTACAAGGGAGCCACACAGCCCTTGCAGGCTATGAGCCCAATGTGGAAAGCTGCTTGTAGCCCTTGCAACTGCTTTTTTTCTGAGAGGGAGTTCATGCTGAGTCCTCCCATCCCCTGGGTACTGGACTGCCACTGTGTATTACCATTTAGGGAATAGAACCAACACCTGAGTTTATTTTGCCCTGGGCCCAATATCCCCAGCATCTACATATCCCTAGGGCCCCTTCATTACATTGGTTCTCCAGCACCCAGGCCCACATGGTGCCCTGAATCCCTGGGAGCAGGCAGTCCAGCGCAGTGTGAAGGACACTCCCAAGACAGAGGAAGCCAGTGTTCACACTTTCTGGTGCCCAAGAGCTGACTGATTGAGCCCTTCTGCAACCACTGGTGGCCCTGCTCTCTTCAGTAAAGGACCTGCTCTCCTCTCCCTGGAACACAGAATCCTACTAGGCTCCAGCTAGCACACCAGAGGCCACCCACTCTAGCTAGGAAGCTGCAGAGAGCTTACCCAACTCTTCTAGAAACACAGAGCTTTGTGCAGCTCTAAAAAACTTGCCTAGAGTTACATGCTCCAGTGGGGAAGATGTGGAGAGCCCACCAGCCTCTCTGGGGGTATGGAGTCCTGCACAACTATGACACGGTCACCTAGAGCCACTCACTCCAACTGGGAAGCTGCAGACAGCCTTCCCACCTTTCCCAGGGACACAAAGAAGTACCTCAGTGCTTCTCCCAAAGGTACACAATCCACCCAGGGCCCCAGTTACCCACCCACTTTAGTAGAGGAACAGCTAGTTGTCCCAGAACCCCAAAGCCATGATAGTAACCCCAGCAACCCTGTCTAGGGTTGACCACTTCAGCTGAGGAAGTACTGAGTGCCCAAGTACATCCCCAAGGTGTTCAAGACCCTGCCTGAAGCTCCAACAATCCCACCCAATGTCACTCATTCCAACAAGGAACTGCCAAGTGCCGCACTGCCTAGGCCATGAAGTCCTTCACAGACAACTCCAAAATTTAATACAGTTGAAGAAATCACATGAAGACCACACTGCCATGCTCACCCAGAACGAAACCTAAAACCCCCTATTGACTCTCACTATAAAATACTTCTACAGAAAAGAGTTTCTCCCTCCAAAAACTACTCCAAAAAATTAGAAGTGACTGTCATATCACATGCCCAGACACCAATGCAGAGATATTAGAAGCATGAAAACCCAAGGCAACAAAATACCCCCCCCAAAAGACAATAATTATCCTGTACCAGACCCTAAAGAAAAGGAAATCTATGAAATGCCTAAAAAGGAATTCCAAATAATAATCTTAAGGAAATTCAATGAGATGCAAGAAAATACAGATAAACAGCATAACGAAATGAGAAAAACAATTCAAGAACTGAAAGAGAAATTTAACAAAGAGATAGATATAAAAAGAATGAAGCAGGGCTGGCCCATGGCTCACTTGGGAGAGTGTGGTGCTGATAACACAAAGGCCATGGGTTTAGATCCCTATATAGGGATGGCCGGTTAGCTCACTTGGGAGAGCGTGGTGCTGACAACACCAAGTCAAGGGTTAAGATCCCCTTACTGGTCATCTTTTGAAAAAAATTAATTAATTAAAAAAATTTAAAAGAACAAAACAGAAATCTTAGAATTAAGAATTCATTAAATGAAATTAAAAACATAACTGAGAGCTTAAGCAACAGGCTAGATCAAGAAGAAGAAAGGATTTCTGAACTTGAAGACAGGTTTTTTGAAATAACCCAGTGGGACAAAAAGAAAGAAAAAATTTTTTTAAATGAAGAAAGACTATAAGATATATGAAATAACTTTAAGCATGCAACATCATTATTATGGGTGTTCCAGAAGGGGAAGAGAAGGAAAAAGCCACCAAAAACATATTCAATGAAATAATAGCTGAAAACTTCTCAAGTATTGAAAAAGATATGGACTTACAGCTTCAAGAGACTCAAAGAACCTCAAACAGATTTAACTCAGAAAGGTCCTGTCTGAGACACATTGTAATTAAATTGTCAAAAGACAAAGACAAAAAGAGAATTCTAAAAACAGCAAGAAAAAAGGGTCAAGTCACCTCTAGGAGAATCTCCATCAGTCTAACAGCAGATGTCTCAACAGAAACCTTGCAGACCAGGAGAGAGTAGGATGATGTATTCAAAGTGAAAGAAAAAAACTGCCATCCAAGAATACTCTACCCAGATAAGCTATCTTTCAGAAATGAAAGAGAAATACTGTACTTTGCAGACAAACAAAAACTGAGAGAATTCATTACCACTAGACTGGACCTATGAGAAATCCTCAAGAAGTCCTACAACCAGAAGCAAAAGGACAGCAAAAATTAAGCAGGAAATCAAAAAATTCCTTGAAACAAATGAATATAGGAGCATAACATACCAAAACCTGTGAGATACTGCAAAAGCAGTACGTAGAGGCAAGTTTATTGCAATATGTGCTTACATCAAAAAAGTAGAAAGATTTCAAATAAATAACATAATGCTGCATTGCAAAGAACTAGAAGAAAGGGAAAAGTCCAATCCCCAAATTAATAGATGGAAAGAAATAGTAAAGATCAGAGCAAAACTAAACAAAATAGAGACCAAAAGAAAATATAAAAGATCAACAAAACAAAAAAGTTGGTTTTTCGAAAAGATAAACAAAATTGACAAACTATTAGCTAAACTAACTGAGAAAAAAGAGAGAAAATCAAAATAAAGAAAATCATAAATGAAAAAGGAGACATTACAACTGATACCACAGAAACACAAAGAATCATTAGAGACTATGAGGAAATGGATAAATTTCTAGATATATACAACCTAACAACACTGAACTTAGAAGTAGAAAACCTGAACAGACCAATAACATGTAACAAAATTGAATCAGTAATCAATTAAGAAATTGAGAAACTGATAATGATCTACAAAAAATGTTTACATCATGTAATGATAAAAGAAAAAATACAAAAACAAAAAATAAACAAAAATAAATGTTAAAAAAGAAAATACTGAGAACAACTATATGTGAACAAACTGGAAAACCTAGAAGAAATGGATAAAGTCCTGGACACATAAAACTTACCAAGTGTGATCATGAAGAACCAGAAAACCTAAA
>NW_007737062.1:25616-26488 GCF_000696425.1 Galeopterus variegatus
GATAAAGTCCTGGACACATAAAACTTACCAAGTGTGATCATGAAGAACCAGAAAACCTAAACAGACTAATAATGAGTAATAAGATTGAAGCAGTAAAAAAAAGTCTTCCAACTTTGAAAAGCCCAGGACCAAATGGCTTTACTACTAAATTCTATCAAACTTTCCAAGAATTAGTAACAATTTCCCCAAACTATTCTAAAAAATCAAAGCAGGGGGTATTCTCCCAAACTCATTCTAGGAGGCCAGCATCACCCTCATAATAAAATCAGACAAGGACATAACAAAAAAAATAGAACTGCAGGCCAATATCCCTGATGACCATAGAGGCAAAATACTAGCAAACCAAATTCAGTAGCATATCAAAAAGATTATACACCATGATAAAGGGGAATTTATTCCAAGAACGCAAGGATGGATACACAAATCAATTAATGTGATATATCTCATCAATGAAATGAAAGACAAAAACCATATGATTATTCCAATAGATGCAGAAAAAGCATTTGCTAAAATTCAATATCTCTTCATGAGAAAATCTCTCAACAAACTAGATACAGAAGGAAAGTATCTCAACACAGTAAAGGCCATATACAACAAATCCACAGCTAACATTATACCAAACGGAGAAAAGTTGAATACTTTTTCTCTAAGAAGAGGAATAAGACAAGGATGTGCACTTTCACCACTCTTATTTAACATAGTACTGGAAATTCTAAACAGAGCAGTTAGGCAAGAGAAAGACATAAAGAACATCCATATTGGGGGGAAAAAAGACATTTCTCAAAAGAAGGCATTTCTTAAATGGCCAACCAGTACATAAAAAAATGCTCAACACCACTAATCATCAGGAAATACAAATCAAAACCACAATG
>NW_007737062.1:27745-44742 GCF_000696425.1 Galeopterus variegatus
AAGTTTTAGAAGTAGACAGTAGAATTTTGGTGGCTTGTGCCTGGGAAGGGGAGGGGCTGGGAGATGCATAGAGGTTGGTTAATGGACATAAAATTACAGCTGGATAAGAAAAATAAGTCCTAATTGTTTACAGTAGTGCTAGGCATCTATAGTTAACAATAATTTACTGTACATTATCAAATGGCTAGAAGTGAGGAGATCAAATGTTCTGATCACTAAGAAACGATTAAGTTTTGCAGTGATGAATATGCTAATTACCCTGATTTGGTCATCACATTATACATGTGTATTGTACATATGTACACATGTATCTGTACCCCATAATTATGTACAATCAATATATTTCAAGTAGAAAAAATTTTTTAAAAAGAAGAGAAATAGGGATGGGGGGGGATAGTGGGGACAGTGGTCTAGCTTTACTGGATATTAAAAGAAATAAATTAATAAGAAAGAAAGGAAGGAAGGAGCAAAGGAAAGAAGGAAAAAGGAAAGAAGGAAGGAAGGAAAGAAAGAAAGGAAAAATCACAATNTGTACATATGTACACATGTATCTGTACCCCATAATTATGTACAATCAATATATTTCAAGTAGAAAAAATTTTTTAAAAAGAAGAGAAATAGGGATGGGGGGGGATAGTGGGGACAGTGGTCTAGCTTTACTGGATATTAAAAGAAATAAATTAATAAGAAAGAAAGGAAGGAAGGAGTAAAGGAAAGAAGGAAAAAGGAAAGAAGGAAGGAAGGAAAGAAAGAAAGGAAAAATCACAATAATATGATGAACTTTCAAAAGGAGAGAACAGAACTGAGGTTACCAAAGGTGGGAAAGCAGGGGGAGGGGTAAGGGAAGAACTGGTAAAGGGACACAAAAAAGAATTACATTGTCATGCTGAATATACTAATTATCCTGATTTGAGCATCATATATTGCACACTGGTGTTGATATTCAACTCTGTACCCCACCGATATGTACAATATACTATGTTATAATACAGAATAAATAAAATAAAATAAGAGTAATTAAAAAATAGCAAAAGTTTCTATGATAACCCATTATGGTATGAATAGACATACTGACCAATATAACAGAATAGAATATCCAGAAATAGATCCAATGCATTTAAAAATGTACATGAAAAATGCAGCATCTCAGATCAATAGGAGAAAGATACACTTTCTAATAAAAGGTATTGAAACAAGTAGACAGCCACATGGAAAAAGATAGTACAGGGTTCCTTTTTCATACCATGTGAAAAAGTAAATTCAAGTGTAGCAGAGTTAAATGTTAAAGTCCAATGAAACCAGGCAAATTCTAGAAATAAGAATTGGAAAAACAGGGGAGAATGTCCCTAATTTGGGAAGGGAGCTACTTTCCAAATTATAACTCCCAATCCAGAAGAAAAAGGGGGGGAAAGTGATACATTTAATAATACACAATTTTTAAAAATTGGATAGCAAAACAAACACCATAAGCAAAAAGAAAAGTCAAATGGCAAACTGAATAGAATAGTTGCAATTTACATCACAAAGAGTTAGTAACCCAATATAAAACATACTTCTAAAAATTGAGAAGTCGAAGCACAAAATCCTATAGAAAGATGGACCAGAGATAAGAGCACACAATTCAGTCAAAAAGAAATACGCATGACCCTTAGTCGTAGATAAAATGTTCAATCTCATTCATAAGAGAAATGCCAATTAAACCTACTCTAAGATGTTTGACAACATAATCTTTGGTTGAGGTTGTGATAAGGTATTTTCATACTTTGCTTGTGGGAACGAAAAATGGCATAAACTCTATACAAAGGAGTTTGGCAATAAATATTCTAATGCATTTATTCTTTGACACAAAAATTCTACTTATAAAAATTATCACAAATATGCACTAAACATATTTGTGTCTAGTGCAAACATGAAGACATTCAAACACATCACATCAAACGCACAAAACCATTCATCAAAATGGTTTGTGAAGCATTTGTAAATGTAAAATACTGTAAACAACCCAGATCAATAGGGAAGAAATAAATAAGTTTTGGAATATCCACACAATGGAGTATTAAAAAGGAATGTGGACTATCTCTATACACTACTATGGAATGATGACCAGAGTATAATGCTAGGCAAAAAAGCAAAGTGTAAAAGAAAGTGTATAGTAATGTAATTGTGTGCGTGTGTATTATACTAGTTGTGTAACTAGTTTGGCAGCATAAGCACACTATTTGGAAGGGAAAATATCTCAAGACACTTAAAAATGCAGTATTTTGAATATTCATCTCTAATGGATTTTATTCTGAGGACCAAAGAACTGCAAACACAACTTAAACTGTTTTCAGTAATCATTGTTGCTGGAAGTCTTAATATTATTATTCCGATTCTGTTGTATGTTTATTGTGGGATAAATCACATAAGTAATTATATTAGAGCTGCTCAGAATCAGAAATTGTCATGTGGAACAAAGGAATACGGATGTAAAAAGGGTTTACATAAAACCTCATAGTCTTGAATACCAACTAGAAGTCGTAGGAAATCATGATGTGTTTTGACTTAAAAAAATACTTATTCATCAGTTCTGAAAAGGCCTAGAAGCATTGACTCATCCAGAATAGGTACCCCTACCATCCACATGGTGATATTTAGATAATACTTCCCAATAAAAGGAACAAGGGCTCCTTAGAATAATGGCCGATTTCATGTGTAAAGTAAAAAGTGCACAATGCCCTGTCACACCAGCAGTATTAGAATTTTGTCAAATGGACCCAACAGCCAGCTTGTAAAGGCCCCCACTGGCTAATGACAGAATAATTTGAGAAGCCATAGTGTATCTAAAATGGGTCGAAACTTATGAGGTATGTTTAAATTCATGAATTGGTAATGATACTTTTAAAAAATTCATCAGTTAGTTCTGGAAAATTTTAGAGGTTTAACTCTTTATTTTGAAATCTGTTTAATAAGGGAAAGAAATAAGCATTTATTCTGCCTTAATTAAATGAACTATATCTCAAGGTAAATAACTAATTGATAAAGAAAGCTTCCTTAAAGAAGTATTCAAGCTAGTAAATGAAGAAGGAATAACAGAAGAGTATATCTGAAGCTCTTACTGAATTAATGGATCTAGGCAATGGCCACTCATGGCTGTTAACATCTCAGAAAGAGAGACAACTGGATATTATAGGCTTCCTGATGGATGAACACAATACCACTTACAAAATTTTCTTGCTAAAAAAAGTCAAACCTGAATCTGATGAAACCTCTATATCAAACTACCAATTTATGGGAAAGAAAAGGACAAGAAAACATCCCTAAGCAATATCAAGGGGACACAAATAGCAAAATTCATAAACAAAAAACTCTACAGGACAAACTTCAACAAATAAACTGTAAGAAAAAAAAAGATGGAGTAGAACATATAGATTAAATGTATTTTAAGAGATATATTAATCAATTGCAATCTATGGACCTTATTTGGATACTAACTTAAACAAACTATGTATATGCAATACAGCCATGAAATTTTTGACCAGATATCAAGAATATTATTAATTTTGGTGTGATATTATGGTTATGTTTAAAAGAAGAGTCCTTATTGTTTAGAGATACATATTAAATATATTTACAGATGAAATAATAGAATATCTGAATTTGCTTTAAAAGAACCAAGCAAGGAGACAAAACAAGTGGAGATGAGACAGGATTGGCCACTAATTGATAACTGTTGAATCAGTAGGGTACATGGGAGTTCATTATAATGTTCTCTCAATTGGTTAGTGTTTGAAATTCTTCATAATAAATTAATCTTAAAAGTTTAAAACGTCATCATTCATTTTCATTTATTCACACATTCATTTAAAATGTACTGAGTGACCACTATGGACTTGAAAAGGGACAAAACATTTTTGAATTTACATAAATCTGGGGGAAATGTTGAGTGTAATAAAGCAAAAGAGAGAAAATAATCCTTTTCAATAAATATGCTCTCCTCTTCTCCATCCAGATCACAATAAAAATACTATATTTTTTCGAAGCCAAGATAAACTCCTTTGGAATTGCCGTTTGCCCTCTCCTCATCAAAACAAACAAAACAAAACAAAACAAAGACTCCTGGCTGAGTCTTTAGGAGGAGGACCTCACTTCTCCCCTAGGTAAATTAATGTAGCAGGTGAGCTTGTCTTCTTTAGCCTCAGAACACCCCTTTCAGGGCCTTTTCTTTATCTTCATGCGGATACATTTCTGGCCTGCCACAGTCCTGCCCTCCCCTATTTGGTAAACTTTCCTGCCAATGGAATGCACTACTTTGATGGGATTATTTGATTAAGCGCTCAATGCATTATATTAAATGCCGTGTTGAGTATTCAAGTATGTATTTTGAAATACACATAGGTATGTGATTTCTACACAGAATATTAGTTACTGTGGTTTTTAAATTAAAATTGGTTTTGGAGCATCTGATATAATTATGGACACCCTAACCAACATTTTAATTAATCCTAGTTACGATTTGTCTGTCATTATACATTTTTGTTTGTTTCTGTTGTTTGTGGTTTTTATTTTTTTTATTTTTGGTTGCTGGCTAGTACAGTGATCCAAACCCTTGACCTTGGTGTTACCAACACCGCGCTCCAACCAACTGAGCAACCGGCTAGCCCATTCTCACAATATATTCTAAAAGTATAAGTTACTTTTCGCCAGTGAATTCAGCTTGAATTAATCATTTACATATCATCTCACTTTTTTATATTATAATTCTTTTTTTAAAAAAACTAAACACCAGTTCAGGAAAATAAGTTACACATTGAAAAAGACTTAAAATGAAAGAGTTTGAGTGGACTTTTGAGATGAAGAAGAGAAAACAATGAAACTTAGGTCAAATTTTATAAAGAAATGAACAGGATAATTCCTTCTGAAGAAAAGAATCAAATTAAACAGTGATGGTAGGTGGCTCTGGTCCACTTTACCTGGCAGAAAAGGTTTATAGAATATTGGACACCACACATGAAATGTGTCAAGCACAGAATTAGTTAAAAAGAAAGCAATGTGCACACTGTATATGTATAAATAGATATGTATATGGATTTATACATATTGATATGTATAAATAGATATGTATATGGATTTATACATATTGATATGTATAAATAGAACACAGAGAACATTTTGAAGTACTTGGTCTAATTATTTAGCATAGGAGGTTGGAGAGGTAGGTGGGCATATTATCCAAATCTGTTAATGGTCCCTTGGTCAGTGTGGAGCAGTAATAACAATGCACTATAGCTGAAACCCAAATAAGAGGCCTGGGTGTAAAAAAAAGTACTTGGTCTAATTATTTAGCATAGGAGGTAGGTGGGCATATTATCCAAATCTGTCAATGGTCCCTTGGTCAATGTGGAGCAGTAATAACAATGCACTATAGCTGAAACCCAAATAAGAGGCCTGGGTGTAAAAAGCACAAGACTCTAAGCATAGATGTTGAAGGTGTTTAAGAGGGTTTTGCAGTAAATTATGAAATATTTATTGCAGTTTTTCCCAGACTCTTGGGTTTCAGAGACATGTAAGAAAATGTTTTAAATAATGAGATTAGTATAGGAATACCAACTTTCTCCTTTCCAAGTAAATTCATTTTAAATTACCATCTGCTATCTTTGTCATTTTATTCAAAATGATATTTTAACAAAAAAAAGTAGAAAAGACATAATTTCAAAAAGAAAAAGAAAATAGTCTCTTCTCAAATCATGTAGACAGTCTAATGACAGGTATCAGTCTGGATACTATTTTAGCAGAGCTGTTTTTCTTTTATTAAACTCTTTTAAGATTCAAGTGTTATAAATAACCCATATGCACAACACAGAAAACTTGAAAAAGCACAGAAAATCACTAAGAAAAAAATAGTTTGAATCCCCCATCCAAAGATAACCACAACTTCGTATGTATGCACTTGGCATTTTTAATAGGTACCTGATCATTTCTATTAACCAAAGAGGTACTATTCTTTACGAACTATTCTTGTCTTTTTTATTTAGACTACATCGTGAATATTTCTCATATTATATATTCTTCCAAAATACTATTTTTAATAATGCACAATATATTTGTATGAGCATAAAATCATTTACTTAACCTATCCCCTAATTGTTGAACATCTGAGGTTTGTTCATTTTTTCTATTTGTTTCTGCAGTAAGCAACGCTTGAATTTCCTCAGTTCTCTTCAGCTTATGAGTACAGAAGAGGTCTACTGAACAGTAGTAGTGTGCCTTTCATCATCTCTTGTCCCCACCCCCATTTATGCAGAATCTCGGTCTCCAGTATTTATGGGAATCTCTAGGGACGGATGCTTCCCATGAGTTCACAAACAAATTGACTCCTGTCTGGGATGTAATGGATCTTCTTGTCAGTATTCTCTGAGCACATTGGTATCCTCTAGAAACCACTGATGTCCCCAATAAACGGTCTACATTCTGTTTGATACTTGGGAGAAGCCTAACTCCCATCTTATCTCCTGTGTTATTTTATTCTAGAGGGATTCAGACCTCACATTGTTGCTTAGCTCAGAAGGCCCCCATAGAAACAGTTCCCTCAGCTTCTGTCTGCAGACTTGCTCCCTACAGACCCCAGACACTAATCCCTGGTGTGCCCAGGGGCAGACATAATGTGATCCCAGGGCCTGACTTCCTCAGGCTCACCTAAACACCAAAGACTGAATGCCTTAAAGGTACATGCAGGACTCCTGTGAGGAGTTTTGCGAGGAGGGAAGGAACATCTCTCTCTTTCCTTGGAATAAATTCCAAGAAGTGACCATGTACATTTTTGAAGGTTTTCATGCTATGGGCTGAATTGTGCCCCTCCCCCCCATTCAAATATTGAAGCCCTAACTCTCAGAACCTCAGAATGTGACTGTATTTGGAGATATGTCCTTCAATGAGGTGACTAAGTTAAAATGAGGCCATCAGGGGGGCTCTAATCCAACCTAATCAGTATCTTTATAAGAGGAAATTTGGACACAGAGAGAGACACACCAAAGATGCACACACACATAGAGGAAAGACCGTGTGAGGACACGGTGAGAAGGGGGCCATCTGCAAGCCCAGGAGAGAGGCCACAGGAGAAACCAAACCTTGATTTTGGACTTCTAGCTTCCAGAACTGTGAGAAATTAATTTCTGTTGTTTGGGCCACCCAATCTGAGCTACTTTGTTATGGCAGCCCTAGCAAACTACTCCAGAATTAGGCAAATCACCTTTTACTTTTCATATACGTTTTTCTTTTATTGTTGCCAGGAAATCACAGAATGTCAAATTTGGAAGGATTTGGAGACCCATGAGCATTGACAAGGAGTACTCACTGGAATTGCTTGTGAAGCTTTTTAACATAATAGGGCTGAAGCCCCACCTTGACTGATTGAATCAGAATCCAGGGATGGGTCCCAAATTTGTTTAAAAAATAATTCGAGAAAAAAAAAAGGATCACTAATTAGTGACTGAGCAGGCAGTAAAATGCAGGCTTGTTGAGAACATTTTCCAGTAAACTACACCACCTCCTTCTCAAAGTAAAGTGAAGTGATATTACCTGTCTCCAGTTCACATCAGTGAGGATTTCTCATCAATCCACCCATGAGATTTTCTTGCCCTGAAGTGACAATTACAATAATGAAGGTGTTGATCATGATAATAATAGGAACTGCCATATATTAAGCACTTTCTTGCTAAGCAGTCTGAAAAGGGATTTGCAAAATTAATTCATTTAATCCTTACAAAAAATCTTGAGAGATTTGTTATTATTCCCATTTTTCAGATGAGTAAATGAAGGCTGAGAATTAGGTTCATGACTAAGTAACAGAAACAAAGTACAGACCTTGACTTGGAAGACCAGCTCTTGGCCATTTGGGATAAATCATGATTCTTTTCATATGACTCAAAAAGAAAACCTTAGTCTTCTAAGGGGTTCTCAAGAGAAGAGGGCCATGTGCCAAAACCTGAGTGGGCATGTCTGTGTTCTCCACATGGAAGGAGGCCGACTGTGGGAGTCCAGGAATAGATTTAGACTCACTCACTGGAGAGGGCAGGAAGTGAGGGTGCAGCTTTAGAGGCAGCCCAGGCCACGGGGAACACATGGAACTCAAAGTACATGAGAGCACATGAGAAAGATAGCAGTCCTTGCAGGCTGGGGCGTGTGGTCCACCAGGAGTAGAGAGGAGCTTCTCCGGGTCCAGAGAGCCTAGAAGTGATATTTGGAAGTCTGTTACCACCCATATGGCTCATGTGAAGAATTTTGGGGAAGCAGCATAGAATAAAAGAAAGAGAACATGAAAGCTAAGTTTGCATTTTCATTCTATCCTTTTTTGCTACATGGCTTTGGATAAGTCACTTAGCTCCACTCAGCTCTGGTCTCTTCCTTTGTAAAATGAGAATAACATCAGCCTTGTAGGTGGTTAGAAAAATTACAGGCAGTATATGTGAAGGGCTTAGTCCTTAGTGGTCAATGAAGAGAGGGTAGATTATTATTCTTAGAAGCAGAACTGGTCAAAGCAATGCAGACTCATTCTGGAAAGATGGGACAGGTAGTCAGCACTGGGATCTCATGCAGACAGACAGAGGTCAAGAGGCCATCAGCAAGGCACAGGTAGAACTAGACTGGCTGCCAGAATGGCCTGTCTCAGAATCACTGAATATTTGGACTAGGAGTAGCCTACAGGTGAGTGTCTGGGTGTGTGTGTGTGTGTGTGTGTGTGTGCGTGCATGTGTGTGTAAGGGGGATAGGGAAGGAACTGAAAGCATAGGACAGATTAAAAAAAAAAAGACCAGCACTTAACCTCTAAAATCTATATTACCCTGTCATTCCTAACTAGGCATATTTAGATGCATGAGCTCAACAATTAAGCAAGCTTGGCATTGGGACCAAGAATACTTCCTTTGGAATCAGATGGAGCCAAGTGGGAATTTAACCTACCTGAGCCCAGGTTTCCTTCTCTACATCCTTCCCTTCACATCTAGGCTTTAGCTTCTCGGCCATTTTTTTATAGGTCCATGCATGCATGTCCTTTCTACTATTTGTGTACCTGTTTTAAAGTCTGGATTTCATGAAGTCTCACTTTAGGCTTTCATCAAAATACACACTTTTTTTCCTTCCTAATTAAGAATATTCATGGTTGTATCACCAGAATCTCACTTTTGAAAACTTTTCAATAGCAAAAAAATAACATAATAGGAATTTGAGAAAGGATGTTGAAATGAGCAAAGGAACGATTAGATGAACGCGTTATCAAACACTCTCCATGAATAGATCTCAGACCGTGGGAGAAGGGGTCATATACGTGTCTTTTTTGAACATTTTGAAATCTATCTCCCTAAACTCTAGATATTATTGGTGTGCGTTTCCTTGACTAGTAGAAATATTCCTGTCACTTCCATTTCATCGACTCTTTCTTTCTTTATTCTTCCTCCATCTTCTCATTTAAATTAAGAAATTGATTGGCCAGGAGAAGGTTTGGAATGAATTCTATTTCTTACAATTAAAAAAGACATCATTTTACAGATTTTTAGAAGATATATTAGAGAAAACATTATTGTTGAGATTAAATGACTATGCTGTCTGTTTCTTGCATGGAGTTCATAGATATCCCCAGTTTGGGAATAAAGAAGAGCTAGTAACAGGAAGGTACTTGGAGTATTGCACTTCATCCCTAGCACTGAGCGAGCAGCAAGTGCTACCCTCATCCTAACTTTCTCATAATCTCTCTCCAATGAATTCCTTGTCATCATAGGCAGTCTTTTATGTAATCTGTGTTTCTGTATGTTACACACTAGAGTGAAACAAAGACCAGCTAAATGCCATAAACCACCCAGAAGCCTTTTTGCTCCTCTAAGGAGACCAACAAATCTATTCTCATTGGTATTCCTGTTAAACCCTTACAAATACTGGTTAGTCCTCCAGGGCCATTTAAGAGAGTTTTATATGGTTTTTGAAATGCTCTCCAGCCATATTGCTTTTATCTTTTTTTTCTTTATTGATTTTTCTCCTTAAGACTTTAATTCACTCTTCTGCAGTTGCTACAGTCAAGAGAGAAATTCTGCAGATCACATAGAGATAACATTCTAGCCCAGACTGGGTCACACACATCTCACATAAGAATACCAGCTTCCTGCAGATAACTGGTCCTTTCCTGCTTTTCAAGCCCTTTCAGTCTCTCTTTTCATTTTTTCCCTCTCCCTTAGTATTTGAGACTTAATCTTTCTTCTGTCTTATTCTTCACGCTGAGCTCATCTGAAATGTACCAATAATTGCTACCAGCTAAATCTGGTTTCATCATTCTGAAAATTCCTCATTGAAACGAGCCCTGTGCAATAGGGATCTGATCATTTCTGCAAGTTAAAGTGACATTTAGGATGCAGCTTTGCCAATACTCTATAGTGTATGTATAGATAATTCCTGGGCGAGTTTGGTTATATTTCTACAAAACACCATTTAATTTTATTAAAGTATCATCTAAGTGGAAGCATTTCTTAAAAAATCATGTGGTGACTAAACCTTTATAAAGTTTAATATTCTGATGAAAAGCATCTTAATTTTGATGGTTAAGTAGATCAAGTCCTGGATGCACCGGATGAATGACAGCTTAGTCTACTTTACCTTCTAGATGTCTTATCTATTAAACTGAGCAAATAGCTCCCAAGTTGCTACAATGTGCTAGGCACTGTGTGAGGTGTTGAAATTAGAGTTAAAAGCATGCAAACTCACAGTAAATATGTATGCATTACAAATATGCAAACAAATAAATGGCATTGTGAGAAATATACATTTGAAGTACATACTATGATTGATTCTATCCAGAGAGTCAAGGAAGTCTTCCTGAGGGAAGTGACATTTGATATTTTAGATAAAAATATCTTCAAGTGAGACCATAAATCTGTTCCTTTACAAGTTCTGCCTCCATCCTTTAAGTTGAGATTGTTATCAATATCAATGTCACATTAAATCACTGATAGTCCTGTCATTTACAAAATACTGATAACCTTTTACAACAACTTATTTCAATTGTCCTCCCAATATCACTAAATATTAGAGACAAGAGGGGCACAAGGCATGTCTGCAAAAAAAGTAAAGTTGATCTTAGGGCTTCCATTCCCTCCTTCTAGTATCGTATTTCTTCCCCTAGTCCATTGGCATCAATCCTGTATCTTAATCCAGCTATACCCTGTCAAAGTGCTAATTGCTAAGTAAAGCATTAACTTCTATCCTTCCATATGTTTGCATTTTAACAGGGAGATATAGGAAGACCTATTTTCCTGGGAAATGCAAAATAGTAAAGCTATAATGGTGGAATGAGTGTCAGTGGAGTTGACATTTGGAGAGTAGAGAGCCATTTGGGCCACTTCCAAAGAATGAATAATGTAGAAAGCCATGGCACAGTACACTCATAATATTAGTCAGTGGGATAAACATCTCCATCTTAGTTTAAAGGATACACTGATTTTTTCTCAAGGTCACAGAACAAAAAGTGGAGCTGGCAGGAATCTGTCTCTTCTCTGTTTCAAATTTATGCTCCTGATTTCATGTGATCTCATTCAATTCCCCAAAACAACCAAGAGGGGAAACTGAGGCAGGCACTGGGGGGTTAAGAGACTTGCACAAGATCACACTGATATTGGCAGAGCTGATCCCAGTGTGGCAAGTGAGTGCCCAGAATCTGTGTCACTGTCACTTCTCCTCTGCTGGGGTGGATGCTACTGATCTGTTTGTGCTCAGCATATTCCTACAGCTGTCCACTGTGTGCTCAATTGAAGAAGCCGTTCTCCCAGAGAAAGGAAGCTCTTCTGTGGTCAAGGATATAAAAAGAGCTGTGTTCTAAGGCCAGAACTTTCCCCCAATTCCTCTCAACACTCATTCAGAGAAGAACCACATTTCTGGAGCCCCAGAATTTTAACTTTTATTATTTTTGTGTTTCTTTTTTGTCTGTAGAAAGAGTACAGAACGTGTTGCATATTTATGACCCCAAAATAGAAAATGAACAACTCCCATTCCAACCAGTAAGTTCCAAGGCATGAAGGACCTGAACATCTGAATACAACAAATCCTCGCCCTGCCATCCCTTATTGAGAGATATTAGTGGACTGCCTATGTGATCCTGAGGCGGAGTCAGCTGATGTCATACGAGCTGGCAACCAGCTCCACTCCATAGATGGCATTCAGCTAGGAAGCATGACTGGTGGCTTCGTGCAATTGGAGAAAAAGGGGGAGCTGAAGAGAGGAGGAGGGGCCCTCGGCAGAATTCCAAGTTCTGTGGCACTGGCCCCACGGAACTTTGGAAACAAGAATTAGGCTTGGGCTGCACAGGTTCCAAGTCACAGGGCTTCCATGGCTGGCAAGCGTCGAGCCGGAAATTCAGTTGAATAGAGCCCTAAATGTTTTTTTGTTTGACATTCATGCTTAACAGAAAATGATGAATCCATTAGCAACTCCTTCCGTTGCCAAAAGAAACAGACTTGCACTTGTCGATTGCTTTCATTCCGCGCTATCAAGCCACTGCATGTGCTGCTTTCACAAAGCTGACAGTCATCTATCATTTTTAAATGGGTTTAGAGGTACAGTCGTCTTTGTCTGAAGTGTGTGGATGTGTCAGCGTGAATGCGACTCATTAAAACAGACTGACCCAAACAGTTTAAATGGGATTCACAGTAGGGGGAAAATGTTTTATTTGAGGTTTGTTTGGAATTATTTTGAAGTTTGTCACTAATTTTGAAAAACAATGGGCTCATTTTCCTAACTTCTTTCTCTTCCCCAAGATGTGTCCAAGAGAACAAATAGCTATATTATACACTGTCTCAAAAACATGCTCTACTGAAAATGAAAAAAGATTCTATGATTATGAAATTTCAAGAGTTCCCTTGTGCTCTAGAACACTTCACATACTTAAATGACTTCATGAAACTCCTCCAAGCTTCTCTCTCTCTCCTCATCCCCTTACCCCAATCTATAAATGACATCTTTGAATATAATCTTCAGACCCGTTTTTCATCATCTCGATTAGCCTCTCAAGGAATGCCTTTTGAAGTCAGTGATTTAACATATAGATTAAATCTTCCATCAAATGGGTTTAAATATTAAGAGGAAAGCACCTGGCTATATGCATCTGGGTTCCTCAGGACACTGTTTTGTTTAAAATGCTTCAAGGTGTTCAGTAAAGTTGAATATGACCAAACTCATCTCCAATGGTGTCCTGTGGACCTTCAGTCTTGTTTCCTAGAGGTTCCTCTCTCTCTCTCCCTCTCTCATATCCCACATTGGTATTAAGTTCCTAGAGCAATAATGGCAGAAATTAACATCTAATAAGATCTATACATATCAATGAAGACAGAAGTAATTTGTCAAGAGTTTCAATGCAACTAGTATGATTATCTTCTATTTTCTAAGTGGGCACAGCATATGATATTCAAGATATTTAACACCTATAAAGTCGTGGTCACAACCAATCAGAACAGACACCAGAGCAGGGTCCTGGAAGCCCCTTGCTAGGGCAAGTATTAACCCTTAGGTTGCTGGATGTAGAAGATTCAAGTGGTCCCAGTGTTGATGTCAAGGAGGCTGCAACAGTGGGGTGGGGGTGTGAGGACTAAGGATAGTGGCTGTTTGTCAACCATCAGAGAAGTACTTCAGTATTTTAACATACAGATGTACCGGTGTGTATTGGCTGAATTTCAGTCCTATTTTTGTTGTGTCTTGTCCTTCATTGCATAGATTCCTCAGACTTGAGAACACAGAAGCAGGAATGCCCTCTTATGTTTGGGCATTGTTTTGCGGTCTCCCACTTCTTTCTTTGCAACCCCAAATTAACTGAGCATCCATTAAAGCACCAAGCATGATTCAAACAGTTCCCACAAGAATGAATGATTGTTAAAAGTGAGGGATGAAGATTAAAACATAACAAAAGGGTAAAATAGTAATTATATTATAAAAAAAATTTTAATAAGAGTTTATTAGTCTTCACTCCATTTTACCCAAAAGACTTCTAAATTTTTAGCATTGCAAGGCATATTTATAGAATAAAATATGTAGAATATGTATTTAACTTATGTCATATCTTTTCTTTAAGGAGCTAAAATGAGTTGCCATAATGATTTGACTGAATTAACCAATTCAGTCATTCCTTGCCACCACCTCCCCCCCCAAAAAAAAAAGGTAATTCAAGGCAAATATTATGATATTCATTTGCACTTGAAATGAAAATTAAAGCAATTTTTAAGACCCTAAGGCTATAACCAACCAAGGACCAGTTCCAGTCAAGTTTCTTGCATCCAAGACTGCTTTGATCAAGTTGCCAAGTACTGACAACGAGTAACATTCATGTAGGAAGAGGAAGGGGGAATGTGAAAACTCTGAGACCCCATTCATTACAGAAGTATAATTGGATGTCTCTTGCCTAACTTAGGATACTTCAGATCTTGAAATAAATACACATCAAAAATAAGGTGGGCGGGGGGAGAGGAATGTATTGCTTTCATTGCACTTACACAAAAGTAGTCTCTATTTAAACACACACAAATATATTTTAAAACATTTGATAGAGAAAAGAAGCATAAAAAGACCAAAAGAGAGTGATGGAAAATTATGTTCCTTCTAAAATTGCTGAGAATCAAAATGCAGCAGTTCACTTCCCATTTGTCCAGGCAACATGCACTTGTGGCAGGAAATGACATTTCTGATCAAAACCTCTATATTCAAGTTGAAAATATTTTATTTAAACTATCAATTTATTTGTTACATACAATTATATCCTCAATGTTTAGGTCAACAAATATATACTTCATAAAGATTTCAGTACAGTTACTGAAACTATAACCTCATGTATTTTATTTAATAAAAGAAAATGAACTGCAGGTGTTGGAGTCAGACTGTGAGGCTGAACTCCAGCACTACTACTTTGTGGCTGTATAACCTTGGACAAATTACTGTCTCTGGCCCCAGCTTATAAAACAGATATATTAACACTGCATAGTGAGGTGATGAGGACTAAATAAGAAATGTTGACGAAGTTCCAGCAGAATGCCTGGCAGAGAGTAGACACTGGGGTGCCTCCCTCTCACTGACAAATACTACTCTTTCTCAGTGAACCCTTTCCTTGAGCAATCAAAGACATCAATCATTGAATCACTGGTCTTGCTGCTGCATGGTCAGAATTTTCTCAAAAACAATGGCAATGCATCTTCAGGAATACACAGCCCCTCTTCCTGTTTTTAACTGCCCAGAGTCTGCCTCCATCTCAAACTGTGCCTGGTTCCCACTTCTTATCTTCTGATGGCCCCAGAATGTGGGCCACCATTCCCTGGCATACTGCTGCCTCCTCGTTGACCACCTGGGATCTATTTCAGGTGGAGATACATCCAGGCCCTCCAACTGTGCCTGGTTCCCACTTCTTATCTTCTGATGGCCCCAGAATGTGGGCCACCATTCCCTGGCACACTGCTGCCTCCTCGTTGACCACCTGGGATCTATTTCAGGTGGAGATACATCCAGGCCCTCCATAGAAGTAAGTACAAGCTACCAAAATCTCTCCCTTTACTCATGTCTGAAGAAAGCTCAACATGTCTTTTGAGTTTGCAATGAGAAAATGCAAGGAAAGATGAGAAAAAAATTGCCAAATAAGAGAAAATTTCATAAATTATTTATAAAATGCCATTCATTGAGAGTCAATTCTACTCTTAACTGAAGTGCCAATGGAACTAAAGTCTTCCTTGGTTCTCATATTATAGTTTTTCTTTACTAGTTTAGGCTCTTATCACCTCTGACTTTATTAATTTATTTAACAAATATGTATTGAGTACCTACTAGCCGAGTACAAACTAATTTAAATACAATTTCTGAATTTGAGAAACTTCAAGTCTAGTCTTCCTGCCTCTGGTCTAGTGGTTCTCAGAATTTAGTGTGTAACAGAATCACCTGGAAGGATTGTGAACACACTGATTTACGGGCTACACCCAAGATTCTGATTTAGGAGGTCCAGGTAGGGGTCTGAGAATTTGCATGACCCATGGATGCTGCGCTAGGCTATGCCTCTAATCCATTTGTCATCATCATCACATGTATTAACTTCCTAAACTATAGTCAATCATTCAACAGAGTAAAAACCCTATTTGGTTCTCCACTCCATAGAACAAAGCTTTATCAAAACCTCCAACACTGGCCTCTCAAGGTTGCTACATTTCCAGCCCTTCCAGTGATGATTAGTTAGGCATGATAAAGTACTCCCTACTGTACTGTAACTTCCTTAGTGAAGTTTAATTCTCTGCCTTCCAAACATTCTGTTGGTCCTTTTGAATCTTTAGCTTCTTTGGAAGCTAAAAGTCTTGGACTTTTTGTTAATTAAAAAAAAAAGGAGAAAAGGGTGATCTGCTGCCTTTTGTAAGTACCTCGGCTCATTGGGCACACAAAGCAAGCTTTGGGGAGGAGAAGGATGTGAGGGCACCTTGAGATGTAGCCGCCATGAAGCCCCAAGCATTGAAGAGTTGTTTAAAAAATACAGGTTTGAATTGAAATATAGGTGTTATCTGATAACAAAAATCACTTAAAATATTCATCAAGAGACTGTTTTCATTCTACAGTTATGTGTCTGAAGATAGTAACAGGAAAAGAGACATCACTGTGTAAACATTAATATCACACACACTGCATCAAAGAGAAAAAGGCAATGCTAGCTTTCATTTTCATTAGTGAGATTAACCTAAAGTAACTTACTGTGGTTTTGTTTGAACTCACCAGGCAAAGTTTCAGTATGTGATAGGTCTTAGGGAGGAACATTAAAAGTATTACACCCCTTTTTACTAGGGCACAACCTTCCTCTGTTGACACACTCTGTGAGAAATGCTGTTTGTATTAGAAACATACACTGAGATCAAGCGTTTCTAAATAACTTAATACTCAGGTATCCTAAGAGATGAACTGGATTACTATTGGATTGCTAAAATCATCCAATTTGGGGAATTGAAGGTTGAAAATGGCGGGGGGGGGGGGGGGGG
>NW_007737062.1:45125-57171 GCF_000696425.1 Galeopterus variegatus
GGGGGGGGGGGGGGGGGGGGGGGAGGAGAGAGATTATAGACAGATAAGACCATGAATAATAAATACCATTTTCCTTCCTTTCTCTGAAAACTGTTGTGTGCATAACTGTTCTTTTTGAAAACATCTTGCCTGTGGGCGAGCTTCTAATTTACCACCACAGAGAGGTGAAAGAAAATATATCAGTAGTGAAGACAAATTTAATAAAAGTGCCTTGGAGTGGGGCAGGGTCTGGAGAGCAGTGGGGAAGCAAGTGTAAGTCTCTGCTATTCCCAATGTGATACCTGCTTGCTCTTTGTGTTTACTGATTGTTTATTTGTTTCTTAAAAACCTTTTTGACATTAGTCATAGAGGGCCCCAGAGTGTGTCTTTATGTTGGTAGCTATAGAGTTATATGATAGGTGGGTGGTTTTCTGATTCCACCTACTATGTCAGCCAGCAAACTGGAAATACCCAGCCTGTCCACCACTGCTGGGGTCTTGTACAGGCTCTGGAAGGGAAGGAGGTCTAGAGGGATTTGTGACCAACTGTAATCAAAAGGCACATTCATAGGATTAATAAATGAATCCCACTGAAGGACATTTGATGACCACTATGTCTTCAAACCATTGGAAAGACAGCTAGAAAATACAAACCTGGAATTCAGCTTTGAATGTTTATCCATATCAAACAGAGACATACAAAACAGCAGCAGTTAGTGCTGATCTTCTAGCAGTGGCCTGGTATGTGAAAAGAACAATGGATTTGGAGTCAGGCACACTTGGGTGTGAATCCCAGCCTCAGAGCTGTGGCCGTAGTCTTGTTCTCCACTTTGGTTAATTGTAAAATCAAAATAGGGTTGTGTTGCAATTGATTAAGTGTGCTAACATAATAAAGTACCTGGAACAGTGCCTGGCACACAGTCGACAAACAATAATTAACTATAGTAGCAGCAGAACAAGAAATGACTTGAACTTTTGAATGCAGCTCTCCTTGGAGGTCAGACCTAGGGTGGGGCTAACCTGAACTAAACTTCCAACTCCACAAACCTTTTTTTTTAAAGGAGTGAATGAATGAGACAAGAATAATCATACCTCTCTAAAAATTTTCAGATTGACAGAAAGATTTCTCAACAGCTGCTCTGATAGATGTTTCAACAAATAATTCTTTTAAACACCTGCTATGTGCAAGGCACTGTTCTCAGAGCAGAGAAGGATGATCCTAATTTTCTAAAGACAGTGACCTAACCTTCCCAATTGTGGCTTCAGGTAGAATCATCTGCAAAGATTTCAAAAATCTTAGTGCACAGGCTGCACCTCATACCAATCAAATCAGAATATCTAGAGGTGGAATGCAGGCATCAGTATATTCTCTATCCCCCAGTGATTCCACTGTGTAGCAAGACTAAGAAGCAATGTCTAGGAGACAGGTGGGGAAACTAGACAAATAAATGTAAATAACAGCAATCTGTCAATAACTGAAGAATATTAGTGAAAAATAAATATAATGGGACTTGGAACGCGTCTAGCAGCAAGAGTATACATACAAAGTTTCAGGAAGGAGTCAGTGTTTGAGCAAAGTCTTCGTGATGATGCATTAATACAGGTGGAACAAGGACAAGCATGAGGTCCGTGGCAAAGGATTGGCAATATGTCACGTGAAAAGACAGATGTACGCAGTGTTTTATATACATACAGAATAATGATGGACTCAGCTTTTTTTTCAAAAACTTACATTTCCACACAACAATCCTGTCCATTTGCGTTTGGTTTTACAACTATTTGCATAATCCTAATGGCCCATATTTCTAGATATTTTTCTTTACATCTTAAGTTCAAACCACATCAGAAATTAATTCAACAACTCATATATTTTTATTTTATACCTTCACAAAGGATTTGAGGTGACTTACAAGGTAGCAATTATTTTGAGGCAGAACAGAAATCACCTAGGAAAAAAGACATTATGGTGCCAGGAAGCTAGACTGATAACATTTCTGATATTGAGTACTAAACATAGCCCTGAGATTCCTGGCAGTCAATGCAAAAAAAGAAATATAAAGTCTTATTGTTTAATAAAGGAAAGTATGTAGTTTCTTTGAAAAGGCAAATACTATCTTATTAAAGTCTGGGAGGAATGTATTACATATGGAAAGCACTTTGCATAACACAGTGAAAAATGTCTTTAACTCACTTATTTGTCCACAACTTTGTCCCTGACTACTTGGAGAACTTTGTTGACTTCAACTCACTCTGCGACTAAGTTCTTTCTACCCATTTTTAATTCACCTCTGTTTGCTAAGATTAATCAGACCAAAGTGATGTGCCCATTCTATTTGAAGAAATGCATTCTCGCTCCAATCATTCCACATGTTAGAAAATACCAGCACTGATCTTTCCGCTTTCTAGTTTTGTTGATGCATTAGCATACACAATCTGTAAACCTTGTATTTTAATTCTTCTTTGGTGCCAAGCATAATGCTTAAAGAATCATTTGCCCACCTATATTGTTCCAAATGCATCACGTTCTTAAAAGAAAACATGAGTAGTAAAACCCTCTTGAAATTTAAGGCATTTGAAGGAGTTATATTCTTAAGGCATTAAGTCACTACACTAAGGTATAGAAGCAAATTCTTGTAAGCTTTCACATGCCCAATTTGGCAAGGGATCATCCATATGAATAGTCCTTTGTTTTCACTCCCAAGATGTGTACAGGTTTTTACAGACTCAAATTGATTCTAGCAATTATTTGAAATTCCTCAGAAATACCTTAAATCTCATATCTTCATTTCTGAGTAGGGACAATGCCAAAATGCCAACAGCGAGTACTTTTAGATTAAAAGCAACATCCCTTTTGACAGCCTTTCACACACAAGCAAACAGCAGTTTGTATAAATCACATACATCTAGCATCTCACTTTATGTCCCTTGATGGGGGAATCCTGTGGCTGATTAGTAGAAGACGTGAACGTGGGCAATAATTTCTTGAGACTGATTTAAAGACAGTAATACTGAAAACCATGCTGCACTGAACAGGTCATGTTTAAATGGAGGGTTGTACATTTAAGTCTATTATTGCTTTGCCTTGCGAGATCACATATCAACTCTTTGTCACTGTTAATTACAGCTTAGCAGCAAATTATCATACACCTATCTAAATGTCTACATTTTTAAAGCATTGCCCTTTACTTGAGAGACGCTGCTCACAATATACTGAGTTATTTTCTAAGAACGTACCTTGTACTGAACCACGCTCTCTTGTTCTTTCTTCCGACCAACAGCTTGTCATACAAAATAACTGGATGGGTTCAAGATTCAGTCATTGAATATAAACAGAAAACTACAGGAACAGTTCACATGGAAATACAGGTCAGAATCAACTTACTGCATTTTCTAGGATAGGGGATGGCAAACACAGCTATACCCATGAACCTTCTTCTATGGAAAAGTGGATGTCAACAAATTGATCACAAACATTTCTCTTGAAGAGCTTGGACATGGTCTCAAAACTCTTTTCGACCAAGGGCCTTATGTAGACATTATTAATTGGTCAAAGGGGCACTTTGTTGAAACTTATTTGCTGTCCCTTTCCTAGGTCCTCATATTGGCACGGATCTTAAAGGGAACCTCACCCAACCCAACGTTATAACAACCTAACCCAAAAGAGCTTAAACTCTCTCGCAAATGTCTCCAGCAAGTAATCATTCAGCTTCTTCCTGAATGCCATCGGCAATAAGCTGAATGAACCAGTCACAAACTCATGTGCAAAAACACTGAATAATTTACTGATTTCTAAGTAATAAAAACAGCTACAGAGTTCTTGAACTGTCTTCTAGGTAGTCTTCTATTGCCATGGCTTATTATTCACTGATTGAATGATTTACTGATTTCTAAGTAATAAAAATAGCTACAGAGTTCTTGAACTGTCTTCTAGGTAGTCTTCTATTGCCATGGCTTATTATTCACTCTCATCATAGCATAAATGTCCATCGATGGATGATTGCATAAGGAAACTGTGGTATATACACCATGGAATACTAGTCTGCCATAAAAAAGAATGAAATATTCCCATTTGCTACAATATGGATGAACCTGGAGAAACTTATGCTGAGTGAAACAAGCAAAGCACAGAGGGATAAATACCGCATGTGCTCACTCATATGTGGGAGCTAAGAGAGAAAGGAAGTCAGGAAAGAAAGACCACAGTGGTGCCGTGATCCAACAGAGGGAGGGAACATTCCTAGAGTTGGGGGATAATTGGGAGGGGACAAGGGGTACAAAAGTAATTTCTGGCAATGGGTATGCCCCCAGTATGAATCTGGCCCTCACATCATGAGCACGAGGGGTGACAATTAGCTTTGTATCTCATGAATATTCTTAATAAATTGAAAAAAAAAGAGGTAGGGGAGAGGGAGCAGCCAGGGAGAAAATTGTTTTTGTGGCTTATTTCCTAAGAAGAACATTTCATACCTGTGAGTGAACTCTCAACACTCTGGCACACTCGCATTCCAAGGAAGAGTTTGCAGAGCTCTCCAAGAATAGGCAGTTAGTTCAACGGGTTAGAGCTCTGCCTTATAACACCAAGGTCAAGGGTTTGGATCGCCATACCGGCCAGCTGCCCCCCTACCCCCCAAATTCTCATAATAAACAGAATAAGAGAGATCAGTTGGGGAGAGGCCAGGAAGAGAACAGCCTGGGGAGGGGCAGGAGTCTGATCCCTGTGGCTCAGTCTCACTGTTACTGTCCTTGTCCATCTAGTCTCCTTACCTAATTTTCATGCCATCAGAACCTCCCCTTTCTTTCCTCCCCATTCAAAATACTCAATCTGATTGAGTTAATTAAAAAATTTACCCTAAGGTATAACCGAATAGCTCATTCAGAAAACATTTGAATCCAAAAGAAAGACTTGCTAGTATAAATGAATCTCTAATTTTTGAAGATACTTATTATATAGATTATTAACCCTTATGTTCCCCCACCCAAATCAATTAGTGCCCCAGGAAATAAAATCCATAGTATTTGTCATCATTTCATAAATTGCAGCCAAATGCTGGATTTTTGCAAACTTTAGAAGTTACTATTCCCTCTACCATCTCCATGTTCATGAACACCTGAAAACCTATGAAATACTTAGATTAAAAATATTCTACCCAAGAAATTACAAATTCCAACAAATCATCAGCATTGGGGGGAAAATGTTACATATCAACTTGCTATGTAAGTTTTCTAACTATTCATTGTCACTGTAGAGCTTAACCCTAGGTCAGTTTTGTAACTGCAACATGTACATACTCAAAAGCAAAGATACAATCACAAAAGCAAGTAATACCCAAACTTCTAAGATATAAACAATATCACAGAAGTCATTCTAATTTTAGTGTCAGCCAAAAAGACTACTGTGATTATTCTAGCATCCTGTGTGAATTTTATCGGCTGAATCACATTTTTTTGTAGTCAGGGGATATTTGCAAATTCTAACTACGAATATATACCGAAGGTTTTCATAAATATAATACATACAGGTATACTACCTCATCTGGTAGCTGCCACACATATTTATTGGGTACCCCTTTCTTTAAATGATTTGGGAGGCATAATCATCGATGTGCTTTAAGACTAATATAAAGCAGAAAAAATGAAATAAAAGTTAAGTCATCACCCAATATTAAATCTGGAGTTGATCTGTTTTATGCTTAGGATTTCTTTCAGCCCCTTGTATTGATAATAATAGCCAATGTCATGTCTCAAAAGATTAGAAAACCAGCCTTTCTGCATCTCAATAACCCAAGTCTTACAAGAGCACAAAGTATGAATGGGTAATTTTTGTCATGAGAACATTCATATTTTTTCTTTTGCACAAATGTTAAATTATCACATCTCATGTTGAGTTGATTAGAACATATCAGTCTCTCATCAGAGCAGATTCTGGAGGACTTGTACATTCAACAAGTTTATATGTATGGTATAATTTCTAACTTTATTTTTCTCCTGAATCCTGGAGCAAAATGTCACCTTCTGCTACTATACTAATTTAAAAGTAAGAGGTGGGTAGTTGTCCCTATGGAGACAGAGTCTCGTTTTACCCCAGTCCATTTCCAACCTGTTACTAAACTACTGAGCACTGGAGCGATGCATCAAGGAGCACAGGGAGATGCTGTTAACATAATGAAACCAAACACCATCCACTTAAAACATGTTGCGTCAGCTTGGAAATAAGGACAAAATACACCCCTTACTTTCTACTCCCATCCCTCTAGCTAACCACCTAGCAACTGTTGCATTTTCTAAGTTTAAAAACCAAGTCCTCCACCCACACAACTAAAATTACTTCTCAGAAGTGGAACTGACTTTCGAAAGCTCTTATGGTTTGGGCATAGAAATATTTTTTATTATGCTCAAAAACATGTATTTTGATTTTTTCACACCTTTATTATTCCATATTAAGGATCAATGGTTAGAAATATTTTCTTTGGAAGCAATTTTTAAGTGTCTATTAGCTACAAAAGGCAATTACATTTCTTTAGAGCCTCCAAGAGTCCAGGAGGCCAAGAACAAGATTTTTCCTCAGTCAAGGTTTTCAAAGGCTCGGCCAAGAGAATTGGGGCAGGCTGCATTTCTTACTAATAGTGCACCACAACACTCTTTAATATCCTGCCGAGAAGAATCTTTTACTTTGAAATTTAAAGTCTCATCTGACAGAACCCATGCCTGCAGGAGCCTCAATTTATCTGCTCTAGAGGAAGAACGTCAAAATCCAATCTGAGAGAATCTAAACCTTTGTTTCCATGGTGAGGTTTCCAAAAAGCTACTGAACATTCAATTCTGTCCACTGTAGTTATGGGGTGTGGGTATATATAAGAATCTACCTTAAGTTAACAAAAAGGCACACAAAGCATCAGTCATTTCTGCAACTAGGAGCGAGGTCATTGTGAGAAGACATTGTAGATATTTACCTTGAAAGGTGTTGGGATTGTGTGCACCTGTTAAGTTAACTTGACTGAAAAATGAAGGGGTTGAACTAGATGATCTCTAGGGTCCATTTTAGGTCTACACTTTAACTAAGAGGTTAGCTAACTCTAACCTTGATCAAATCACTCAGCTTCACTAATGTATAAGTTTCTTTCCAGTTCTAAAACCAACCCACAAATCCCTATATAAATTTCAGGGAGTACATTTCTCCCCTTAAAAATAACAGATAATTTTTAGAAATAAGATTAATATTTTCCACAGTATCTGGGATTGAGGGGGAAGGTGAAGGATACGGAGTAAATTTTTATCCTAGTAGTTAATTCTATGGGGCAATCAGATGGGCAAATAACTAACCATAATACAGAGCAGGCAAAAAGTGCTTAAAAAGGTAAAGTTATGGTGATCAAGTCAAAGAGTAACAGTTGTGAAGCATAGTATTTCCCATTGAAACTAATGTCAATAGTTCTTTACCTACTTGCCCTTTAAGTGTTAAAAGTCTCTTCCCCACCAGTCTTAAGTTCTTCAGTGAATATACAACAGGCTTTTTCAACAGCCATTCCTTGAAATGGCTTCTCCACCAAGTTTAGATAAACTTGGGTCCAGTATGAAGTTTCTTTATAGACTCGGAGATATATTAATTGACCTAAGGCCCATAAGACAAAATAAAATTTCTGAATGCAAGGCAGTATGACATAATGAAAAAGATGTGGGATTTGGTTTAAAGGACGCAAGCCAAATGAACATTGCATCCTGTCTCCGTCTTTTTCTAGCTGTGAAGCTGGACAATGCTTTTAATATCTCTGAGCTTCAGTCCCATCATCTATAAAATGGTGATAATGTTACCTTCTTCAAAATGAAATAATGGGGGGAAAGTGAGATTTCAATAAATGCTTGAATTTCCTGTTGAATTTATTCCATTTCAACAATTGTTTACTAATGGCCTACTATGTGCCAGGCACTGCAGAAGGCACTATAGATTAAATGATGGAAAAAGCCTATCCCAATGCTGTTAATACACTAAATAGAGACAATCCAATATGGCCATGGCACCTAAAGAACTGACTTGTCATGAGATTAGACATTGGAAGTTATGCTGCTCACGTGTTCAATGAAAAAGTCCTTCAGAGGAAACTGTTGTTTAGACTGCACAATCACACCCTGTCTCAGAGGCATGATATCCTTCTCATTTGCTCCAGGAATATTTATTGACCAGCAGCTGAATGTGGAACACCAAAGTCTCAGCAATAGTTTTTGCTGATGAGATGTATGTACTCCCATAGGGAGAGAAGACATAAACCTATGGCAAGTTAGGGTCAAGAAAATAAAGTAATTAATGAAAATACAGTAGGTATTTACTGAATTTAAGAACTTTGCTAGGACCTCTAGAGGATGGAGAAGTAAGAAATATATATGGCTCCTGTCAATGTATTCACAATCTATCGGGGAGAAGAAAACAAAGGACGTAAATTGCTAGTACAAAATAGTACATGATCATAAGTCAACTGAATCAACGGAGATGTCTAGCCACTAGTCAGAACTCAGTCCATTAAAGAAGCACTGTTATGGGGCACAACTACTATTTGACAGTAAATAAAGTAGGGATATATTCAGACAATGCCCAGAGTGGAAATTGGACAGGGGGCAAGGGATCTGGCTCCCCAAAGTGAGATTGTTATTACATTATTATTTTCTGTTTCAAAGTGGGAAATATTGGGGGAGTGTGGGAGCCAGATATAAGAAAAGTAGAAACGTTGAGAATATGGGTGCTTTTTCTGGACACTCCAATTTACTCCAGCTATTATTTTACTTGTTTAAAAGTCATGTCTAGGGTCGACCCGGTGGCTCACTCGGAAGAGTGCAGCGCTGGGAGCACAGTGGCGCTCCTGCCACGGGTTTGGATCCTACATAGGGATGGCCGGTGTGCTCACTGGCTGAGCATGGTTCAGGCGACACCGAGCCAAGGGTTGCAATCCCCTTACCGGTCACAAAAATAAAATAAAATAAAATAAAAAATAAAAGCCATGTCTACATAGATTTTCTTCTTCCCAATATAGGCCTTTACAAGTGACTTCTAAGTATATATTAATTGATGATAAGTGTAGCCTTTTCAAAAATAAATTAGTGATATATGTATGGATATATCAATGCACTCTGGATTACAGATGTATGCAAATATTTATCGATCATTTATTGAGCCTTGGTGAGGACCTGAACATTCTTCTAAATTCGTGGCAAAGGCCCAAGGCTCTTCTACTAACCATCCCATCTAAATGATCTGAAAGTACCAGAGATGTAGAAGTATAGAGACAATATATAGAAAAAATAGAAAAACCCAATGAAAATAATGCAACTCTTTCCCTTCTCCTTCAGTGTCTAATTTCAGCACCTTAACTTTACCCGAAAGTTGTCACTAATATATGACATGGTTTTGGCTCAATTTGACTAATAAATCTACCATGGAACCCTTAAGCTAAATGTTGCTGAAAAGGTATATATAATAAAAAAAGAAAAACCTTAAGTTTCTCTATAAGGTGAGAAAATTTTATTGTAATTTAAAAACTCTTCTAGCTCTTTTTCTTCAACCCCACTACCTAAAAGTATCAGGAGACAGGAACAAAGATTTTTAAGTATTAGGTTTCTCCCTATAACCGAAACCCAGAACTTAGTTTTTAGATGGAATGTAGTTTTCCCCACCCCTGCCCTTCAACTTGTTTTGTTGCTTCTAAATAAGTCGTTCAGTGATATTTATTTTTGTCTTAATCTCCAGGCCCTTTATCTATAATTCCAATTCATTGTGCTGGTCCTTTGTGACTGACATGTTAAAGGTGAAAATGCTTAGCCATAGGGCCAGCCCCGTGGCTCACTTGGGAGAGCGTGGTGCTGACAACACCAAGTCAAGGGTTAAGATCCCCTTACCAGTCATCTTTAAAAAAAATTTTTTTTAGCCATGCTGTCGTGGGGTGGAGAGAGGAAGGGACAGCATATTACTGTATCACAAAGGCAGACCATTTCGCATATAATTTTCATGTTGGATTCCTAGATCAGAGAGCCGAGTGTATGTCCCAGTTGCGGGCTATCGAGTCCAAATCCACATTGTGTTATGAGACCTTTATAAAGAGTTTTAAATTATATCATTGGAATTCAAAATTATACCTCTTTTGGATTTTTGCTACCTTGACAATGGTTAGTAATATTGAAGACCTACTTACTTTTGACCTGGCAATTCTAGTCCTTGGTATGTGAGGATACTTCAAAAAGTTCATGGAAAATAGAATTAGAAGGTAATATGAATCTTCCCATCCTCCTTTTTCTTTTTTTTTATTTAGTAAGTACATTCTAAGATGTTGTGGAGGGGGAAGGGGAGAAGGGAGGGTGGGGCTGGCCCACAGCTCACTCCTTTGCTGGCCTGGTTGGGGGGAATGGGGCCAAGGCCCCTTACCCCACCCCCACCCCCAGCCTAGTCTTCAGGACCCCCTGGAGTGAGGAGGCGGGGAGGGTCCGTTCCCTGGCTGCATCTCTCTACCCTGCTTGGCGGTGGGCAGGGCTCCATGAACTTTTTGAAGACCCATCATCTACAGAAACTTTAATACTTACTCACAAAGAGACAGGTAGAAGATTTTAAAGTAATACAAACAATGCTGTGATAAACAATAAAAAACAACATAAATGGCCAATATTAACAAGACAGTGGATATATTGTGTCATATGCATACAACTGATGAAGTAAAATGAATTAACTAGAGCTGTGTGAATCAACATAGAAAAAATCTCACAAATACAATTTGGAGCAAAAGAAATAACACTTGTACAAGGATATATTCAGCATATTACCATGTATATAACTTTAAAGTCATGCAAAACACTATTATCTAGTGATTATTGATACAAACATATGTAGTAAAAGCACAAAATCACTGTAGTGTAGTTCATGCAGTAGCAGAGGGGTGCATGATGAACTTTGCCTGTAAATGTAAAGGTGTATTTCCTAAAAAATATTTCGAAGCAAATATGGCAAAATATTTAGAAGACTAAACAGTGGGTACTTGGATGTTAATATTAATAAGGTTGTAATATTTCATTTAAAAAGAAAATGGAACAAAAGTCTATCAGCTTCGATGAATTTTGTTTAAAGTTGAAAAATCTTCTATATCAGATTTCTTTTTTTTCTTTTATTCAGGTTTTAACTTTTCCACAAGGATATGAAGGAGCCTTAGAAAAAAGATTCCATAATAATTCTTCACAAAGTTAAGCAGTGAAGCAAAGGACAAACCAAGCATCTTCCACAGTTCTAGCCAGATTATTTTTCTCTGGGCTAAATTTTTTAAATGAGAGGGTCACTCATGAGAAGTGTTAAGAGTTGGAGAATTTGCAGTCTCCTGAAACATCAGAGCCCAGAAACCTCTGAGACTGGTGCACACATTTGAGAGTGGGTGTCCCTCTTCTCCTCAATCATCCCTGCAGGCTTTAATTTCTTGAGCTTGGCTAAACTCCTTCCAATATTGCATTTTCCATCAGTGTCATTCAATATTCTCTTTGGGCACATGTGCTGTTTATTTATATCGGCATCCACTCTTGAGAGCTTTCAATAATTGCTCTGGAGACCGCACAGTAGTTTGCCATTCTGTGGAAATATGAATGTGAGCTGATCTCTTTTTACCTGTAGGGTAAACTGAATCCAAGTAAAACAACCTATAAATGGTCTGTCTGGCCTCATGAAGTTTCCATTTGCAGTTAAAGTTTTCTACCTATATTGCTAGGGCTAGAGCAGTTGTCAGAATCCTGCCAATGTAGCCAATTGTATGGCTACGGCTCACACCCTTCACACCCACTGAACAGACTGGGTCACCCCTCATATGCCTGGCTGGGTCACCAGACCCCTCACACACAGGTCCATGAGCTATGTAATTGGGAAAGATCCAGGGAACAGTTGGCAGACAACACAAGCTCAGTACTCAGCCTCCTCAGCAGCAGCAGCTTACACATCCAGCAGCAGCGGCGGCAGCTGCAGTGGCCTCTCTGGGCATCCCCGGGGCCCTGGCAGCAACAGCCTCCAGCCTCCAGCAGCAGTAGTAGCCTCCCTGTGCCCCATCCCCCCACCCCAA
>NW_007737063.1:0-468 GCF_000696425.1 Galeopterus variegatus
CACACCAATTTATTGATCAACTTTGGTGAATGCAGAACATTAATTAATTCTTATGAAAACTGATGAACAAATCGTATATTTCCTATATCTTTCCTGTTCAAACTGTGCCTCAGCATACGTAGATATTTGGTTAGGAAAGGTTCTTTGTATGGAATACTTGCAGAAGAGATGGTATGATTAAGGTATGACTATGTTGTCTTCTTTAATGAAACAGCAGGTCTGGGTAATCATCATCTCTGTTGCTGAAACCATTAGCTGGAGGCCAATGGGAACATCACAAGGGATTGATCAATGACTCAAATGATGAATCTTTATTCACAAAAAGAGAGACACTCAGAAGCAATGTGCCTTTCAGCAGATGCCATAGGAATTTTACAGCCCATCTGTGAAGCATTTGCTCCCAAATATTAAACTTGTATCTAACCATGTGTCTAGATCTAACTGATAGATGATAGGGAAAAAAAAAAA
>NW_007737063.1:1841-2720 GCF_000696425.1 Galeopterus variegatus
ATTAAACTTGTATCTAACCATGTGTCTAGATCTAACTGATAGATGATAGGGAAAAAAAAAAATGAACAAAAAAAATAGAAGAACAAGTTGAATGCAACCACGCAGATGCGTCAGCCAAATCCAAAACATGGGAAATTTTACAGGATAAATGACCATATATTTTTTAATAAATCACAAAAACAGAAGAAAAAGAACCAGGGGAATGCCACGGTTAATTAAATGAATAGATTAATCTATTTTAATCTAATAGACTGAAAATGTGTTGTGTTAGTTTGCTATAACTGCTGTAACAAATGACCACAAAGTTAGGGCTTAAAGCAACACAAATGCATTCTCTCACAGTATTGAAGGTTGGAAGTCTTAATCAGGTCTGCAGGGCCACGCTCCCTCTGGAGTCTCCAGGGGAGAATGGCATTCCTTGCCTTGCCAGCTTCGAGGGGTTGCCTGTGCTCCCTACCTCTTGCCCTGGCCCCTGCCACCTCTGCTTCCATTGTCATGTCTCCCTCTTGTGAGGACCCTCATGCGCATTTTGCACTCACCAGCATGGTCCAGGACACTCTCCATCCCAGAGCCTTATTTTGCTCACACGAGCAGGGGCCCTTTTGCCGCATGAGGTGGTTCACAGGGTCAGGGACTCAGATGTGGACAATTTATGAGTGCTGTTATTCTTCCTACCCCACGCCTATTAAACAAATATTGGAGTCCAATTCATACAAACCAGCTATGGGGGAGAATGATGAGACAACTGGGGAAATTTGAACACTGACTAGACATTTGATGATATTAAGGATGTTTTGTTGAGTTCTTTAGGTGTGATAAGGTATTTTGGTTATATGTTTTCAGAAATCTTTACTTTTTTTTTTTTTTTTTTTTTTTTTT
>NW_007737063.1:3764-6337 GCF_000696425.1 Galeopterus variegatus
CTGTATGTGGGATCCGAACCCTCGGGCGGGAGCGCCGCCGCGCTTCCCAAGCGGCGCACTATCCAGTGCGCCACCGGGCCGGCCCCAAATCTTTACTTTTGAGAGATACATACTAAAGCATATATGCATGCACTGAAAGAATGTTTAGGATTTTCTCCAAATCCTTCAGACTGGCCATGTGTTGAGAGCTGCTGCAGCCAGGTGATGGGTGCGTGGGTAAGTGGGATCAAGCATGTTGGCTCTGTGGTTGGGGGAGAGTGTTTAGAGGCAAAAGGGGAATATCCAGGAAGGATAATCTATGCTGTGATCTGACTGAGAGGGTGAAGGAGATCCAGTCAAGCCCTTGTGGAGGATCAGGTTTGTCAGGAGTGGGGGAAGTTCTCTATCTCTGCAGGAGAATGGGGAAGATGGGTGCAGATGCGAGCAGGCTTGAATACTAGGGAAAAGGAGGAATTTCACCTCTAGTGGTTTCTATTTTGTCTATCAAGTAGGAGACATGAGACTGCCAGAGGAAGTTAGGTGGGGGGAAGTGCAGGGAGAGGCCGAAGGTTTGAAACCATCCCTGCCATCAGTGGCATTGACAGACATGAGCAGGATCTGCAGGCAGTGTTGAGGGCCTGCTAGTCACTGCGAATTCATCGTGAGAACAATTAGCTCTGTTATATGGCTTCCTTCAGAATTGCTAGGCTGCTGTCGTGTGAGTTCCAAGGAAACTTGGTTTGCTTGGGGTGGGGGTTTGTGTTTTAAATTATAGTTTTTGTTCTTATTCAGATATGGCAAGGCTGACAGATCAGGAGACAACTGCTGTTGAAAAGATAGCTGTGACTTATGGTTCCCAAGAGGAGGTGGCATGTCAGCCTCCACTGTGGGGGGCCATGTGTGGAAGCCCCAGAGAGGTCAGGAGGTGGAGGAGGGAGGAGCACAGTGGCAAGAGCCTTCACCAGGGTTTCCATATGAAGGAACAGGTGAGGCAGGTAAGCGGGCCTGGAATTGCCGGTTTGAATGCTTTCAGTGGGGCTCAAGGTGTGTGGCTGTCCTGAGTTGTCCAGGACCTGGCCATGGGGTGATTGGGACAGGTGGGTCCTGGCCCAGAGTGAGAGAGCCGGATGAAGGGGGTCGTGGAGGGCGCAGCCCTGTACTGATGGATATTTGGAAAGCGCGCTCAAGGGCAGATTAGTCACTACGCCTAGGAATGGGCTGCCCTGGGAGGGGCCATCCCTCCAGCAAGGCCCCAGAGGCCACATCGTCAAGATTCGGAAACTAAAGACACAGTTGATACAGTTTGTTTGTCAGCTGGTACGACGGAAAGACCAAAAGCAAGGGGATCGGGGAGTGCAGCGGGAGGCACTGAAGCGGTGGTGAACCTGCAGGTGCGGGCTTGCACTGCAGAGCTGGGGGCCAACCGGGAGCAGGGAGAAGCAGGCAGCTGCCCTTCGGGATGCTGATGGCTGTTAAAGGTGGGATGGTTTGGGGTCATAATGTTCAGGCTGGCTGTGACAGGACGTGGTTCTGGGATGAGAACATGGAAAACCAGAGCCAGGACATCTCCAGGCCCCTCAGTTAAGCAGCTGCCCATCTCTGCTGCAGTTGCCCACAGTGGTGCTCGAAAGGGGGAGCAGGGAGCCCGGGGAGCCCCACACAGCAGAGCAGAGACCCTGCTGTTTTCTCCCCATGAGATGGCACCACGTCCACGTGGGGAGTATGTGGTCCTTGTTGGCAGAAGCCAGGAAACATTTTGTCTTCAAATTTCCAGTGCTCATCATAATGATAGAAACTGATAGGTGCTCTATCACTATTATTAGTTTGAAATTATAACTTAAATAAAGGGAAGGAGTAATCATAAATGCACCCTTATTAATAAAAAAGAGACTGGGCCCACCCCCATCCAGGGCTGATAAAACTGCAATCAACCGGCAATCAGCAGGTGGCAGAGCTGCAGAGGTGCTAACCTGGGTAGAAAGAAAGGGCATCTTAGAAAAGATAAGGCAAATCATGGAATGTACATAAGAATGGACAGATGATGCAGCAGAGCCTGGAAGCATACTGGGGAAAAGCAGCCACCCGGGAATGTACCATGAGCCCAAAATAGCGTAAAAATTCAAGTATCTGCACGTGGGACAAAGGGGCATGCAGTAAGTTTCTGCTTCAGCAGGGCTGCAGAAATCAGGACCCTGGGAGGCCACAGGCCCATCACAAAAGGATCTCACCACCGTGTCTGCCAAGGTCCAGGGTCCTTTCCAAGCATTAAATTATAGGTGTGAAGTACATCTGAGCTATTTTCTCCAAAACATATCACAGAAAATCACAAGGGGATGCAAAAGATGATTTCCTCCCATTGAAATGGCTAAAACAAAAGTGTTAAAAATAAATTCATGGTTAAAAATACCCAAAGACGGGTCGGGCAGCAGGCTATCATTACTCAGAATCTGGCCTGCAATTAAAGACTTCCAAATGGTTGAAAATTGCCTACTTCTACACCAGTTTCACATTTTACCCCACTAATTCTACTTGCAAAAGACAAGACTTACCAGAGCAGCTTCTTTACAGCCAGAAGACTCCCACATGAAGAGCGT
>NW_007737063.1:6923-8412 GCF_000696425.1 Galeopterus variegatus
CATTACTCAGAATCTGGCCTGCAATTAAAGACTTCCAAATGGTTGAAAATTGCCTACTTCTTCACCAGTTTCACATTTTACCCCACTAATTCTACTTGCAAAAGACAAGACTTACCAGAGCAGCTTCTTTACAGCCAGAAGACTCCCACATGAAGAGCGTGGCGCTCACTGTGGTACGGTTGACACTCCAAGTTCCTGCAGCAACTACTCCTAAGTTCTTTAGCTTTGACAGACCCACTGAGGAAATTGCTCTATTGTGTTGACACTGTCTACCCCTCCATGGCTGGTAATCGTCAGGTGTGTTGTTGTTGTTGTTGTTGACCTCAAAAGGAAAACCTTTTTCATTAAGGACCTCTAAAATGGCTGGAAATAATTTCAAACAGAATAAGCTCATATTACAAACTCTAGATATTGTGCGTGGATTGTTGCTGTGCAGGTCCTGGTTTTCTGGTTTGGCTTCTAGACACCGTCTTTATGTGTGTCTCTTCTTTCTGGCCTCCTTAGCAGAGACTGAGGAGAGAAGATGGGATTTCAAAATAAATGTAGACTTCTTGTGAATAGGATTAAAAGTTTTACCTTTTAGGGTTTTCTTGCATGTAGTGGTTAATCAGTATCTCTCAAGTGAATAAAAGGACACCATTTAATTATTGTTAAGACTTTAAGGAAAATGCCAAAGGGTGAAAGTCACACCTATGGAATGTCAAGTTACCTGAGTGAAAGACATATTAGACATAGAACGCTAGGGTTCAAACCAAGAGTATTTACCCTGCGGATGACCCATTTCCTTTAGGCATAGTTATTTCACATCAGAACTGAGATGCTCTAAAGTGACAGCAGCTTCACCTTATAGTTTCTAAATAGTGAATGGCTTTCCTACCCCTTTCCTATCCTGATGCAGTGCCTTCAGCTCATGGGGCTGAAGGCACAGGTGCCCGGGACCTGTAGCTGCCACCATTTGTAAGGCCTGCGCTGCCGTACGCCCTCTCAGGAGAGTTTCATCTCTGCTGTTGCTGGATACTTTGGGGTCCATGGACCTGCTGTGAGCACTGGCACCCTCAGTCTGTAGGACACAACTTCTCATCTGCCATGAGGCTGACAACGCCCATCGTGAGGGGCTGCTGGGGATTACAAGTACAGTGACAGTGCATATGAGCCACTACGGGTAAGGTGTGGCACATGAAAAATATTTTAATTGTGGTGAAATACATGTAACATAAAATTTACCATCTTAACTCTTTTTAAGTGTAAAGTTCAGTGGCATTAAGTACGTTCACATACCTGGGCAACCATCACCACCATCCATCTCCAGAATTCTTTTCCTCTTGCGAAGCTGAAAGTCTGCACCCATTAATCCATCAGTCCCCATTCCCCCTCCCCAAGGCCCTGATAACCACCATTCAGCTTTCTGTCTTTATGAATTTGACTACTCTGCGTACCTCATATAGGTCCAATCATAAAATGTTTGTCCTTTGGTGACTGGTTTACTTCA
>NW_007737063.1:9020-15875 GCF_000696425.1 Galeopterus variegatus
CTGCGTACCTCATATAGGTCCAATCATAAAATGTTTGTCCTTTGGTGACTGGTTTACTTCACTTAGCATAATGCCCTCAAGGTTCATCCATGCTGTAACATGTGCTGGAAATTTCCTTCTTTTCAAAGGCTGAATGATATTCCACTGTGTCAATATACCCCATTTTATTTATCCATTTGTCTATCGATGGGCGTTGGAGCTGTTTCCATCTTTTGGCTGTTGTGAATACTGCTGCTGTGAACATGGGTGTACAAATATCTGTTTGAGTTCAATTCTTTTGTGTGTATGCCCAGAAGTGGAATTGCTGGATCATATGGTAATTCTCTGTTTAATTTTTTGAGGAACTGTCATACTGTTCCCACAGTGGCTGCACTGTTTCACATTCCCACTGTTTTACATTCCTCCACATCCTCATCAGCACTTGATACTTTTTGTTTTTTGTAGTTTGTTTGGTTGTTTTGGTAATAGTCATCCTAATGGGTGTGAAGTGGTATGTTTGCGGTTTTGATTTGCATTTCCCTAATGATTAGTGATGCTGAGCATCTTTTTATGTACTTACTGGCCATTTATATATCTTCTTTGGATAAATTGTCTCTTTTTGTCTGATACTTTTTATGTGTGCAATATATATATTATTACAATCGTTAGAGAGTTTGCACAGTGAGGCAAAAATAAGATGGATTTTTAGTTAGAAAGAGTTGAAATCAAGTACGGAGAGATGAATTAGCTAATCTTTCTTAGCTTCGTGCACCACCTGTTCAATGGGAATTGTGAAGCAGTCGGCCCTTGGTGCAGGAGGGCTCTGTGGACATCAGCCACTGTTAGGGCCTTTGTGGTGGTAACAAGTATGGCCTACAGTACCAATGCTAGTGTTAGTGGACACACTAACAGGAAGAGCAGCAAAGATGCCAATGTGTTCAGACTCAAATATTGTAGAAGAAGCTACATGGAAAGTTCTCTCTCAAGCATTTACCATTTGTTCCCTGATTTCAGAGGCATGGGAGAACATCCAGCTGGCAGAGAGAAATGTGCAGCAATGATCCTGATGATGAATGGAGGCTGAATACAGGAGATTTGCTAGGAAGAGATGTCATCTTGAGTCCAGTTGCACCAGGCTCATTACAGGAGGCTCCAGCTTGTGTAGTGCAGTCAAGAACCCCTGATCCCCCAAAAGACAGTGAATATTTGGCTAGAAAGCCTTTATACATCTTTGAAAAACATGTTTGTGTCTTATTTTTTCATACAATTTTATAATCAATTTTAATATTTACATGGGGAGAAATTGATTTCTGGGATCAGACCTCTAATGGAAGCTACTGCACCCTCATGAGGTAAGTGAGATCTACCTTGAAGTGTCCAGGCTTGTACCTCTCTGCAGGGACGAATTAACTATCTGGTGAGTAGCCTGTGCCTGCTTCTTGAGTCACTGTAGGGATTAACTGAGATAAACATGGAAATGTTGAGCCCAGGGACTGTCTGTGACAGCTCAGGTTCAGAGAGCAGTGTGTCGCAGAGGAGACCAGCAACACGAAGCCGAGTCATGCAGCATGGAGAAGCCTCTCTCGTTCTCGTCCCTTGCGTCCTCTTAGAATTCTCCTAAATTAAAACACTCTGATGTGTGATTGTCTGACTGGCCTGCTTTGTTATAATTTGTTAACATCCTTCACAGTGTCAGGAGAAGGTTATCTAGGGAAGTTTTATTTTATTATATTTAGAATGTTATATTATTTTACATTAGTTTATTTCTTTGTATCAGATACCTTCAGCTAGAGTGTTTATGCCAGTCCCCCCATCTTGCAGAATTCCACGTTGTGCAGGATGAAGAATATGTCGTCAGCTGAGTGGGGGACCTGGGGCAGCACGTCAGCCCAGCAGGAGGGAGGCAGGCTAGCCGACACTGGCCGCCCGGCCCGGGACGACTGCTGTGGCTGCTGTGGGTCTCTGCACTGCTGCGTCCTGGGCCCTGGAATGGGTGATGCTTGACATATTTTGGACACCGATAGCACCTAGGGTTTGCACTATGGCTGCCACAGTCGGCGCATTAGTCTGACTGACCATGTAATGTGACTTCATGCAGGAGAACCATAAGTTTAATGTCTAAATCACTGCCTCATGTCCATTTTCATAAAAGCAATTAAATTTTGGTAAAATTGATGTCTGCAAGTGTGAGCGAGCCCCATGTGCTCAAGCCCAAGGGACTCCTGCAATGGCACAGGTGCTGCCTCACCGGGCAATGGTCTCGAAGCACTCAGGGTGCTAGAAGCTGGCAGGGTGTTTGCTACATTCCATGCTCAGTGCCCAGCATGTGGCACACACTGTTCCATTTATTCCTGACCCAGCCTTGTGAGATCTGCAGAGGATTCCATGAACAGGTTCTCCCAGCATCCTGCTCTGCAGTGGCTGGAAAGCTGGAAACTGCCTTGTCCACACTACTCTGCAGAGAGAGCCCTGATGCTGATGTGAAAGGCAGAGAGGACGTGGGTGCTGTCCTTGTGGCTGGCCTGCTGGTAAGCACAGTCATGAGACAGTGGCTTGGTCAGTAGCAGTGTTCCAGCGTTCAGTCACTTGCAGGTGTCAAGAGGCAGGTCTAGGGCGCCCATCAGGCTTTGTGTGTAGTTTACCCATGGACCAGCAGGTGCATCTCAGTGGGTGCATCTCAGGGCAGGGGCTTCCCGATCCTGCATCNTGGGTGATGCTTGACATATTTTGGACACCGATAGCACCTAGGGTTTGCACTATGGCTGCCATAGTCGGCGCATTAGTCTGACTGACCATGTAATGTGACTTCATGGGGGAGAACCATAAGTTTAATGTCTAAATCACTGCCTCATGTCCATTTTCATAAAAGCAATTGAATTTTGGTAAAATTGACGTCTGCAAGTGTGAGTGAGCCCCATGTGCTCAAGCCCAAGGGACTCCTGCAATGGCACAGATACTGCCTCACCAGGCAATGGTCTCGAAGCACTCAGGGTGCTGGAAGCTGGCAGGGTGTTTGCTACATTCCATGCTCAGTGCCCAGCATGTGGCACACACTGTTGCATTTATTCCTGACCCAGCCTTGTGAGATCTGCAGAGGATTCCATGAATGGGTTCTCCTGGCATCCTGCTCTGCAGTGGCTGGAAAGCTGGAAACTGCGTTGTCCACACTACTCTGCAGAGAGAGCCCTGATGCTGATGTGAAAGGCAGAGAGGATGCGGGTGCTGTCCTTGTGGCTGGCCTGCTGGTAAGCACAGTCATGAGACAGTGGCTTGGTCAGTAGTAGCGTTCCAGCATTCAGTCACTTGCAGGTGTCAAGAGGCAGGTCTAGGGCGCCCATCAGGCTTTGTGTGTAGCTTACCCGTGGACCAGCAGGTGCATCTCAGTGGGTGCATCTCAGGGCAGGGGCTTCCCGATCCTGCATCACAGCTAACACCAGCTTCCCCAGTTCTGGGCATCAATCCCAGAGTGAAGAGGAGTTGGCACTCTGGATCTGCCAACAATTTTGTAAGCACCCAGTTCTCTATGTGGAATTCCTTACTGCTTTAGATAATTAAAATAACCTTTTTCTCTGCAACTGAACTGACTGATAAAGATAAGAATTATTATTTTGATTCACAGATGAGGTAATTGGGGCTCAGTAAGGTTAAGAGCAAATGATGAATGAGTGCTGGTGGATGGATTTAAAAGCAGGCCAGTTATCTGTATAGATAAGATATTTACACTATGCCTTTCGATAGCTTTCAAAGCAAGTCCTAGCTAATAAACATGGAAGAAGCACAGTTCCTCTTCCAACAATAATGCAGAACTGGAAATTGTTTCTCTTTCAGAAGCAAAAACATGTGGGAATTTTACAGGGGACTAAAAAGAAGAAGGAACTGGAAAATGGGGACTGTGAGCTACCACTGCAGCCTGTCTGCTCTGGGGAAGTCTGCTGCTGTTGTTTGCCACTCAACGACTTGGGTTTTAACGCTGGTAACAGGTAAGGAGATGAAGTATGTCTTTGGGGCCTAGAGAAGTGCACATTTGAAACTGAGATTTACACATCAGGTCAGAAACAGGTAAAGGTCTACACCTTCTATGAAATCCTGTTTGTCGTAGTCTGAGCTCAGAATGGGAAGAAATGCCTAGCTTAGAATTCACAATAGTATGTCTGCAAGTGACATAGATTTGGGGTTCAAATGTGTATTACTCATGTAGTAAAGTAATTCCCAAGCCAAGAAACTAACACATAAAATGACTCTGGATCACATTTTCATGGGGTTTCTGGCAAAAGTAAGTGCAAGCCTTATTTGGAAGGACACACTCTCACATGATTCCTGTAGATAAAGCTCTCATGATGATTAACTCACAATCTATAATCATAATGCACAGGAGAAAATAATTCACCAAGAATGAAAGTCAATAGAAGCAATAAACTGTAGGATTAGACTCTTGAAACTTCACGTGATACAACTATCTAGTGGACACTATAAAAATATTCTTAAAATGATTAAAGGCATACAAGATGAAATTATAAAAACATATAAAAGAACAAAATACTAAAAAAAGACAGATTTTTAAAATGAAATCAAGAAAGCAAGCCCATTTACTATAGCCACCAAAAAAATAAAATACCTAGGTATCAATTTAACCAAGGAGGTGAAAGATCTCTACAATGAGAACTGCAAAACAATACTGAAAGAAATTAAAGAGAACACAAAAGGGTGGAAAGACATACCATGCTCTTGGATGGTAAGAATTAACATCACAAAAATGTCTATTCTACCCAAAGCAATCTACAGATTCAATGAGATCCCATCAAAATACCAATGACATTCTTCACGGAAATAGAAAAAGCAATCCAAACATTCATGCAGAACAACAAAAGATCCTGAATTGCCAAAGCAATCCTAAGCAAAAAATAAATAAATAAATATAAAAGTCAGAGGCATAACACTACCCAACTTTAAATTATATTACAAAGCTATTGTAACCAAAACAGCATGGCATAAAAACAGTACTGGCATAAAAACAGACAGTCAGATCAATGGAACAGAATAGAAAACCCAGGAATCAACTGACATACTTAGAGCCAACTGATCTTTGACAAGGTAGCAAGAACATACATTGAGGAAAAGACTGCTTCTTCAATAAATGGTGCTGGGAAAACTGGATATCCATATGTAGAAAAATGAAACTGGACCTGCATCTCTCACCATATACCAAAATCAACTCAAAATGGATTAAAGACTTAAATGTAAGACCTGAAACCATAAAATTACTAAAGCAAAATACAGAGGAAACACTCTAGATAATAAGACTGGGCAAAGACTTTATGAATAAGATCCCAAAAGCACAGGTAACAAAAGAAAAAATAAATAAATGGGATTATATTAAACTAAAAAGCTTTTGCACAGCAGAGGAAACAATCAATAGAGCAGAAAGACAACCTACAGAATGGGAGAAAATATTAGCAAACTATACAACTGACAAGGGATTAATATCCAGAATATGCAAAGAATTATACAGTAAAAAACCAAACAATCCAATCAAAAAACTGGCAAAGATGATGAATAGATATTTTTCAAAGGAAGACATACAAATGGCCCACAAGGACATGAAAAAATGCTCAGCATCATTACTCAGAAAAATTCAAATCAAAACCACATTTATGTATCATTTCACCCCAGTTAGACTGGTGATTATTAAAAAGACTGAGAATAACAAATGCTGATGGAGGTGCGGGGAAAGGGGAACTCTTCTACACTGTTGGTGGGACTGTAAATTGGCACAGCCATTATGGAAAACAGTATGGAGGTTTCTCAAACAACTACAGATAGAGCTACCATATGATCCAGCAATCCCACTGCTGGGTATACATCCAGAGAAATGGAAATCACCATGCTGAAGGGAAACCTGCACTCCCATGTTCATTGCAGCTCTATCTACAATAGCCAAAATTTAGAACCTACCTAAGTGTCCATTGACAGGCGACTGGATAAAGAAAATGTGGTATATGTACACAATGGAATACTACTCTGGCATAAAAAAGAATGAAATTCTGCCATTTGCAACAGCATGAATTAGTCTGGAGAAAATTATATGAAGTCAAAGAAGCCAGACAAAGAAACAGAAATACTGCATGTTCTCACTCATGATTGGCTGCTAGGAAGGAAAGAAGGAATGGAGGGAGGGAGGAAAGGAGGGAAGAAGGAAGGAATGAAGGAAAGAAAGAAGAGAACATGACAATATGTTGAACTTTCAGAAGGAGAGAACAAAACTAAAGATGCTAGAGATGGGGGAGAGGGTGGGGGTTTGGGAAGTCATAGGTCGGGCAAAGGACATAAATAAATATCACAATTTGTAAGAATGAATATGCTAATAATAAATACATTTTTAAAAAGAAATAGAACTTGTAGAAATAAAAATATGTAATTTAAAATTTTAATGATGTACAAAACAGCATATTAGGCACAGCTTAAGAAAAAATTAATGGATGAAAGAAACATCTAAACAGTATACAACACAAAGAAAAACAAGATAGAAACTATGAAACAGAATGTTAGTGACATGTTGGTTAGGAGAGAAGTTTTAACATATGAGGGTACTTCAAAAAGTTTGTGGAAAAAATAGAATTAGAAGATAATAGGAGTCTTTCCATGAACTTTTTGAAGCACCCGTCTACATTTAATACAAGCTCCAGAAGGCAAAAATAGAAATAACAAGAGGAGATAATGTTTAAAGGGGTAATAGTTGCAATTCTCTCAGAATTCATTAAAGATGTGACTCCTCAGATTCAGGAAGCACTAGGACTCATTTATAAAATAAATCCATGCCAAAACATTGATTACAGATCACTTTAAAATAGAAGAAACAATTAGGCCCAGAACAGACTT
>NW_007737063.1:17571-18190 GCF_000696425.1 Galeopterus variegatus
GCTATTTGCTTTAGTGGAGGAAATGAAACCTAAATCAGAGGGGTGTAATACAAGAAGGTGAGCACAGAATTTTGTGATATAATGAAATAGTTGCTGATGGAAGCCACTACACTGTGAGATAGTTGGTTATGCAGAAACGCGTAGCCATAACAACAGGAAAGGATAATGTGGATGCAAAGGCAGAGATTGGAAAACTTCAACACTGCCCAGCTCACCTGCAAATAGTGGGAAATTTTTCCAACTGAAGGTTTAAATCCACTCCTAGTCTGCGCTGAGAGAAATAACCTTACTTTAGCAAGTTAAAAATATTTTTTAACTTACTTAGAAATATTTTCTTTTTTTTTAAGAAAGGGCACCCTCAAAGAAGGAAATTGAGATTCCAAAGAGACAATGATTTGCTTTAAAACACAGATTCATCAGCACAGGCAGTCAGCAGGTCTGGGAGCTGAGCCCCGCTGGTGAGGTTGCCAGCTTGAGATCAAGTGGTGGGCAGTTTGTACCCAAATGGCATGATGACCTGATCACCATCATCATCCAGCAGATGGCAGGACCTAGATAAGATCATGGCAAATTTCTTATCTTGCCAGAAAAGGCAATCCCCCCCCGCCCCCCCCAGCCC
>NW_007737063.1:19138-20965 GCF_000696425.1 Galeopterus variegatus
TCCTTGTGGGCAAACACCCATGTTTCTGAAAAGATTATGTTGATTTTCTTTCTGTAGGGAATATCCATCACTGTTCTGCAAATGCCATTCAAAACCAAGATGCTCTTCTTTCAGAATGTGGAGAGAACCTTTTACATTTTTCTTTAACTAGTTCAAGGATGTAAACCCCTCCTGAATCCACTGATTTGAATAAATAATGTTACACGTAATAGCCTGTACTATTTAATTCATTTTGTTTTAAAGATGGTATGCCTTTCATTTACTTATTTTTTTACTTTGAAATTAACATCCAAATACTGCAGCAGGAGATACCCCAAAGGCATCATTGGAGCTTATCCTACACACCCAGCATGGACCTCAAGTCTCTTTTGACTGAGTCTATGATAAATAAGAAAACGGTGACACAAATTTAATGCTTATCATGTCTTTAAGAAGAGTTGAGAAACAGTACAAAGTATAAAGCTCTCAAATAAGTTTTTTGTTATAAGCTCAGGTCCAATGTTTCACCTTGATTTTGTTTACTTTGTTTTGAAGATCAAAATATTTTCCCCTATAACAAGCAAAAGCATCAATCAACATTATATTAGCCCTTAAATCTAAAAACAAAGTTTAAGGGTCTTTGGTTGAGAGTGGGAGAAGTTGAGAGTGGGAGAAGTAGGTATCTAAAAGATGCAAAAATCTAGATGTTTACAGATACCTGGAGTTTTACTCAAACAAATTTTTATGGTTATTTGCCTAAAGTCCTCAAAGTGTGTTGCTCAGACCAGTACCATTTAGCATCACCTGGGCTGGGAACACATCAGGCCTCACCCCAGACCTAATGAGTCAGAAACTGTGGGAGGGGAGCCAGCCCTCTGTTTTAATCAGGGAGATTCTGATGCATGCCAAGTTTGAGCCCTCTGGCCTAAAGACTGCTACACACGCAGGGCACTGTGTCCACGGGAAGAGGCAATTATGTCAATGGAAGTTTCATGCACCATGAGGCAAGTAAACGTCTTTGCAACCTCAGATGTGATGGAGACATGCTCTTCCCAGACTGCAGGAGGAGCATCAGCATCGTGGCTCTAAGAGGAACATACTGAGGGTCAGGAGCCAAATCCGCATCTATGGGATGATGGAAAATGCAACACAACACTGGAAAACAGAAACGGCGTTCGCGCATGGATGGACAAAGCTGCAGAAAGTAACTTCCGTGTAAAGATTACAGACCCAAGCAAAAACAGTCATTGGTACTTACTTTTCTTTCGTACAGCATTTCACAGTGTACAAATTCCTTACAAAACTCATCTCAATGCCCACACCACCCTTACGTGCTAACCAGGATATTTATTAGTGTCTTCTTGTTACAGAGAGGGACACTAAGTTATGTGATTTGTTTAAGATTATCTAGTTGGCAGGGGCAAAAGTCAATGCCAGTACTGGACTCTGAACTCAGGGCTCTTTCATGTCAGAGATATAAAATCCACTTACAACCATTAAAGACAAGTGGCTGGGAACAGTGAGTGAGTGGGAGCAGACCCCATTTAAATGTGCAAACCTGTCTCAACAGGTGAGATATAGTTAAACAAAAAAATTGCTGCCAGTTATGAGTTAGCCAGGTCAGTTTTATTTATTTTTTTATGTAGATTTTGTTTCGATACAGGTTGTCCTTGATAAAGGATTACTGAACCATGGCTCTGCTGATGACGTTTTTTCTCCCCATGGGAAGGACGACTGCTCTTAGTCATCTTCACGAGCTGGTTTTCTCAGAGACGCTGACCCTGGGCTGTGGGTCCCACCCTGACTGCATGTTAGAATGTGCCCGGGCAGGGGCAGGGGGAGCTTTTT
>NW_007737063.1:21689-25351 GCF_000696425.1 Galeopterus variegatus
GGATACTGAGTGATGTTGAGCATTTTTTCATATGACTGTTGGCCTTTTGTATATCTTCTTTTTAAAGAGTGCTGATGCCTGCTTCATGCCTTTACCTCCTACCAATTAAGTCAGAATATCCAGGGTCAAGTTTAAAAGATCCCCAGTGTTTCCAAAGTGTAATCAGGGTTAAGAACCAGTTTCTTAGAAGGAAACAAAGAAGAAAGCTCAGGAGAAGCCATAAGACTGGACTCCCCAGAACCGACTGTAAGGACGGACTTAGACTGCTCGACATTGTGCTTTGCAATCAGGTCTCCACTGAGTGGGTTTTCTCTCTGTTTTCATTGATATGTGTATTTATTCCTATATTGTCTTTTATTTGTATATAGTATGTTAATGCATGTATTTTCTCAGAAGCTTTTAATTTTCTGACTAAATCTGTTTTTTTCATATTGCTGTACTTGCCACCATGCACAATCAGCTCTCCTGGAAGCGGTAAACAGATGACCTTCTGCGTGAGAAAAACACAACCAAGTTTAGGTCATTCCTCAAGACTGCAAATAAAGATGGGGGTGACCTATGGGACAGGTGGAGGGCTAAACAGTTCTTCATAGCCCATACAAAGCAAGGCTTGGTTGACACTGGGGTCGATACTAATCTGAGGCACCCTCCTCTTTGTGTGGGGCTCTGTTGGATACAAGGAAACAGTAGGATAAAAACATAGGCTGAAGCCATTTAGAAAGGAGGGGAATCCTGGGGCTTCCGTGTTTGTAAGAGGAAGCCATGAGAGTGCCTCCCAGAGCCCTTGCAAGTGTTAACCTAAGGTGGGGAAATCTCCTGGCTCAGGGCAGGCCCACAGGTTCTCCAAATCATGGGGATAGTAAGCATGATGGATCTGTGAAATGTCAGCGGCAGGAGGGGCTTTAGAAATGATAGTATGTGGAAGATTTGGGAAACACTGCACACCATGTTCCAGGGAGGAATGTTGTTGAGACGACTGTGGAATTGGCGTTTGGTGTTTCCCAGTCACACGGAGACCACAGGCACCAGCACATCAGAGAACTGTCCCTTTGCTGCATGTCACCGGGCATTCTGAGACCTGGCCCACTGATCTGCAAAACAAGGAGCTAGACAAACGCATTTGAATCATATTTAGACCAATCATTATTTTGTTCTACATGTGCAAAAATGAGTTTTGAAGTTACTGAATTGTGTTCATTGAATAGTCAATCCAGTGAAAGGGTTTTATTAATCCCTTTGAAAGATGAGTATAGAAAACATCATCTCTAAGATCAAGGTCATGTTCATTATGTAATTCCAGATAGAAAGTTCTCTACATGGCTCTAAAATTAGAACTAGACCTTTTTGCCAACCACAATACTCAACAAATGTCGAGTGGACTTTTTAAACTGGAGTCTTTCCACAGAGAGTGAACTTGCTCAGTGTTATTTTTAATTGCCTTGCAGCATTATTTAGTTCTCACTGTCCAAGTGAGTCTAATTGTGGGACTCACGGCTTTTGAGTCAAATCCAAAACCTCTGTATAAATACCCCAAATCATCATCTCAGTTCTTCTTGTGCTAGAGGAGATTTTGTCTTTCAACTTTGCGTGCTCATGCCATGTGGAGGTCAGATGGCGTGGCTTTAGGTAGGGTAATTTTGGATCTTCATTATTTAGTTCCAATGTCATTTATGAAATTTAGCCCTGAGCTTTTCCCTTTGTCTCTTTTTTCTCCTTCCTCCCTTTCTTTCCTTCTTTCTCTTTCTTTCTTTCTTTCTTTTTCTTCTTTCTTTCCTTTCTTTTTTCTTTCCTCTACCTTCCTTCCTTTTATTTTACTCAAATACCTATGCAGTTTCCCTAGATCTTTAGAACATCAGAGCTGAGAGAGATTTTAGGGCCATGTGGTTTAACCCCACCTATAATTTATAGACGAGGAAATTATACCAGAGAGGTAAAAACTTCACCAAGATTATGTTGTGAAATCACAGTCTTGTTCTCTCTTTTACACGTCTCTCTAACCTATAACATATCCTATTAAAAATAAGACCAAAAAATGTGAGTCGGTGGTTTGAAACAAACTTCAGATCCTTTACCAGGAATATAGCATTTCCTTTTCTCCAAGTGTAAAGTTTTAATAGCTTTGCCTTTAATAACCATTTTATTTTCATATTTACACTATATTCTAAATTCATCATAAAATATCTGCTTTTTTATCAATTAATACAGATTTAGTGTCTTTTCTGCCTTATGTCACATTTTAGAAAAACATTTCCACTTCTGAGATAAAGGGAGAGACCCATCCACCTGTAAGTTGTTTATAGTCATAAGGTTCATGTAATCTAAATGGAAATAAAGAATTCTAACTCCTCCCCCACCACAAAAAAACCATCAAGATTTAATTTCAGTGAGACACAGTCAAAATTAAACAATGCATATGGCTTTGTATGCAGCGTGTTAAGATTTGTGTGAAATTATTTCATGTCCAGCATGGTGTCAGTACAGGGATCACAGGTCTGACCTCTAAATGCTAATGGCCCAGGGTGTGCAAAAGCGTTATAGAGGAATGCACCAGGTATCTTGTGGTGTGTGCTATTAGGGGATAAGAATAAAGTTCATGAGTTTGCTCAGAGGACAGAGCGAGTAACTCTAGGGGTGCAGAATTATTGTCACTGTGGGAAAGACATTTCAATTAGTTTTGTAAGAAAAAAAAGGAAAGAAAAGCAAAAGGACATTTCAGAGAGTAGGAGCATTGTCATCCTAAAAGGGCACGGAGTATCAGGAAACCCACATTCATCACAGAGCCTTTTTCTCACCCAGGTTTTAAAAAAATCTTGTGAATCTCTTCCCTGCCATTGGTCCTGTTCCCAGAGATCCTGCCACCATGCATGCTGGACAGATCCTATGAGTGACCAGGCATAGGATCACCAGCAAGTTTTGCTAGGTGCAGAATGAATGAAACATGGAAGGATACCTCCTCTGTCACCAGGTGCTACGCACTTTGATCAGAAGCTTTGACAATGGTTTCCTCCACTCTCTGGTCACAGCCACACCAAATAACACAAGGAGTGGGAAGGGCTGTGATCTGCTGAGGATGGATTAGAATTACCAAGAGTTTAACAAGGCTGCTAAATACAAAGTCAATGTAAAACATCAACTGTAACCCCATCTATCAGAAAAACCCTATTAGGGGCCGGCCCGGTGACGCACTGCTACAGTGTGCTGCTTGGGAGCGTGGCGGTGCTCCCACCGAGGGTTCGGATCCCACATACAGACCGGTTCCCGCTCACTGGCTGAGCGAGGGGCGGGCGCAGCACCAAGGGTTGCGATTCCGTCGCCGGTCCCGGTCCGGTACGAGCATGACACTGAGGGTTATGATCCATTGCCGGTCACGAAAAAAGACAAAAAGGAAAAAAAAAATTAAAAAAAAAAAAAAGAAAAAGAAAAACACTATTAGAAAGCAAAATTTAAAATGTTATTGTTTAACATAGCATTAAAGCTATCAAGTGCATAATAATAAATTTAACAAAAAATGTGTAAGGCTTCTACATAGGAAAACAATAACAACTTTGTTTTGACACATCAGAATATCTTACCACGTGGGGGCATACGCCACGTTCATTGATTGGAAAACAGTGCGGTAAAGACGTCAATGCAAATTTCAGTCAAATTCTCAGCATGTGTTG
>NW_007737063.1:25878-51145 GCF_000696425.1 Galeopterus variegatus
CTAGAATAACCAAAGACACACAGGGAGAGAGGGTGTGGTTTACCTGTTTTCAGCAGTGATTATAAAGCTATAATAAATGTGATAGTTTGGCTTAAGGCTTGGGATAGAGAAACAGACCATGGGCACAGGAGAGAGAATCTAGAAACTGACCCATGCATGTGCCAACACTTGATATATGGCAGATGGTGGCATCAACAAATGGGGGGGTGTTGGGGCATTTAGTATCCATATGGAAAAATATGAACTGTCTCTTACCTCATACCACATAAGGAAACAAATTCAAGAGAAAATGCACACCTACACGTGAAAAACTAAGCTGGGAAGCTTTTAGAAGACAGGATAGGAGAACATCTTCCATTAATCAAAACAGTAAACACCATTAAAAAAAGTGAGAAGGCACGGCATGGAGGAGGGGGAGAGGACATTTGCAACAGAAGACTAATTTCCAAAACATCTCAAGAGCCCCTATGCATCAATAAGAAAAAGACTAGCTGGGGGAAAAAAATGGGCCAAAGACTGAAGAGGTACTCCACAAATGAGGAAATCCAAAGGGCTGATAAACAGAAGAAAAGGGGCTCTGATCTTTATACTAAGAAAAGAAATGCAAATTAAAACCACAGCAAGGCACAATTACATATACAAGCCCGCTGGCAATAATTTAAAAGTCTGAGAAAGTGGAGCAGTGGGAGCTCTCTTGCAAGCCTCTGAGAATGCACACTGTTACTTTGGCCTTGGAAGGCTGTTCAGCGTCAGCTGTCAAAGTTGGTCCCCATGGCCCTGCCCAGCAGTTCCTTAATGATGTGTGCATTTCTGAGAAACCTCTGTACTTGTACGCCAGCATACATGTGCAAGAACTTTGCAGCAGCATGTCTGAAATAACCCCAAGCCAGAAGCAAAGCAAGAGTCCCACATGCCTGTTGTGAGTGAAAGTAGACAAATGAGCTGTGGCATATTCATGTAACAGAATATTGCATGTGGATGAAAGGAGCAAAACACAACCAAATGCAGTACTGAGGATGCATATTCCACCATTCAGGGAGGGAAGCAGGGTGCAGGAGGGCACCTGCGTCTGTGCCGTTCACAGAGATCTCCGCACAGGCACAACTGGAGGACGTGTGCAGGGTGCAAATGTAATTGGTAAAATTATAAACAAAAGCATGAGGAAGTATTTATCACAAAATCGGGATAATGATGACCCTCTGGGGAGGGAGAGTGTCATAATTATGGAGAAGCACAGAGAAGACTCCTGGGGCCCTAGCAACAAGGGGTGTGTACATGTCCTGGGCATGCCCCACACTTCTGGGGTGTCTATACACATCCAGAAAAGGAGTAGAGCTGCGGGTGTCAGGGCATGAAGGGAGAACCACGCGTTCTAGACCACAGCAGCCGCGCACACCAGGCCATGGCCAGAGAGCCGGGAGGCACTGAGGCAGCTGCTGTGAGATCGACCCTGTCACATGTGTCAACCTGGGTGACAGTATCACCTTTCCACATGTCTAATAAAATACTCATTTTACATCCCTTAATTTCTCTTTATAACAACTTGACACATCAAATAACATAAAATAAATACATGACTGTTTTGCACCTGCAAGTCAGAGCATACGTATTACTAACAGTGTATAATTAATAAATAGCACATGATACTAATTTTTATTAGACTTTAACAGATGTTACCTTCTTTCTAGACACTACATTAATGTTTGCCATTTATTCCTTTTAATATAATAATTTATACTTCCGTTCACTATTCTAGTAGTAATCTTTTTATCCATTAAACATGGCAAAAAATTACATTCAGTAGTAAACATAAAAACTGCTAACATGCATATTTTTAATAGCATTCCTACAAGAAACTGAAAGGAATAAATTACTTCTGAATATGCTGATTGAATGCATTTTGTGTAACCATCATTTCAAGTTCAATGAAAGAAATTTGAGAGTAACTTTTAAAAATTATTAAAAGTTTTTTCAAAATATGTTAATTTCATTGCTTCAGACATATGAAGAAGTTGTTAAACAAATAATTGATTATCTCCGCACAGAGAAGTTGCTGTGGAATTCTTGGTTTCTATCATACTACTGATTTAATTCCATTTTTAACATATGGTCATAGCGGGCATCTTTATATGCCCCCCCTTTATTTTGCCCCAACAACATTAAGCATAACCAAAGACCTAGGCTGAAAACATTTCTTAATAACTTTTTAACCTCTGCAAGTAATTGTTACCATTTTTGCCATATTGTTCTAGTTAGAAGAATTGATAAATAATTTAGCAAGAAAATGATCCCATTAAAAAAAAAATCTGATCTTCCCATGAATGTAACTTAGTGAGAAAGCAAATAATAAAACAGTTCAATGAATGATTTATAATTTAATTGATACACATGGGTAATTAAACATGGGCAATTAAAAAATAAGCCTTTACTTCACATTTTTGAGAATTTCTTCACTAAAAAACTGAGGGTGAAACAGATGGGCATCCAGGGCATGTTTGTGGGGACATGGAGGTTTGGATTTAGTCTACATTCGTAAGGTTAAACGGAGAAGGAGGTGAATTACGTTCGGCCATGCATGTGCTATTTAGGGAAGTTGTGTCACTTCACAGGCACATGAAATTGCTTTGTCTGTGTTCAGTAGCTGATCTCTTACTTCTAAATCTAATGCATGCCTCTCAGGCTTCATATCTCCGACCTGTTTTTCTTCTGTTGTCCTGGAACTATTGACAATGGCACCAAAGATGAGAAAGTCAATCTATATTCCCTTGAGTGGGTCTTAGTGGATAGCAGTCTGACCTTAGACTGCATCCTGGCGATCTAAAAAGCACTGCCTCTCCGCACTCATTTGAAATTGACTGAATATGGGACTTTGGGGAGGAGCGAGACTGAGGCTGGCCTCATCCTGCTACTCAGAGCCCTTCTGACAGTCGCCTTAATTAACTACCAGAAGAGACTAATCAAAGGGCTTTCGTCCCAGCATCTTCTGGACAAATGAATCAGAGTATCTGGCAGAATGGCAGGCTCATGCACACATCTGAGTTTAGGAAAAAAAACATTTTGGGAAGAAGAGTGTACTGCTGAGAGTACTTTCAGGTATGCCTCATTCCCTCTCCCCTCATATGTCATGTTCAGGAGTGCCTTTAAGAAACCAAGAAATAAAAGGGACCGGCTTGTTGCACAGTAGCTGGGGACACGGCGCCTCTGAGAATCATTCTCAAACCTTAGCATATGGGTTCTCTTCCTATTTAGATAGCTGAACCCAGACTTGCATCCTAACTGTGGATGCAAATGCTTTGTATTTGGAGGGCAACAAAATCTTTTGAAATTGAGTCTGATAGATATATGAGGTTTATATTGATATAAACAGAATTTCCCTCAACATAACTGTCCAGCCCCTTGTTGGAAAGTGGCAGGAAGGGGAACTGGAGGGGAAGAGGGACGGGAGGAGGGAGGATATGAGAAGAAGGGAGGTCCAGTTACCACCCAAGAAGGGAATCAGGACTGTAGTTTGGAGATTGAGACTGAAAGGATTCTGTGGGTTTGGGTATCTTTTCTAACTTTTCAAAGTTTATTTTGTCATTTTATTTTCCTTTCCTTGGTTCACGTTAAAGATTAGCCTTGCCTGGTTCAAATTAAAATGTGCTTGTTTTTAGAAGAGAAGAAAAGCAGGAACGGGAAGATTGTATCCACTTTGGTTCCAGTCTTAGAAGGGACCATACTGCCCAGTGGAGTGGGTTGTGGCAGGTGCAGAGAAGAGAAAATCAGTGAGAAGGAAACGTAGCTGGGGACTGATCTCGGCCAGAGAAGTGTCCCTAGAGATATTTGCTGGAAAGCCAGTGGAATTTTCCAGCATAAAGTAGAGGAGGAGGTACCTGCATGTACACAAATGCTAGTGAATTCCCCCAAGGTGAGCTGGTGGAAACTTGTGAGACCCCTTTCCAGATATCCACAAAAAAGTCATCTGCTCTCTGTCCTGAAGGTCAGGTCTTTCCCAAGTCCATTAGGGACCTCATCCACTTTAAGACAAGAATTTGTTTATCTAACTCTGTTAATTGGGCTTATGGTTGGCCCCTGAGATACCGATTAGCTGGATTATAGAGTTAGAAAACAACAGGGCCATTAAGAGTATACCCTTATGTTTTACCAGACACACCTCATATTTTAATTGAAACCTACTTTATCCGTTGTTTCATGAATGCTGTTAGTGGGGTCCAGACCACACGTGAGGCTCTGCAAGGTCCATTACTCCAACCCAAACACCCACGCATTCTTCAAATCATGTTTAGCTCGTGGTACTTAATAAAATCAATGAGAACACAGAATTAATTTGGCCTATCATGGAGCTGTAGCCTCTAGTGTGTTTAAAGTATTAGATGCACATCTGCTATCAGTTGCTAATATTGAAAGGGGATAATTGGGTGGGGACATGGGGTACAAAAGTAATTTCTAGTAATGGGTATGCTGCCGGTATGAATCTGGCCCTCACATCATGGGCACGAGGGGTGAAAATTAGCTTTGTATCTCATGAATATTCATTAAAAAAAGAAACTAAGAGAATAAAAAAAAGATAATTCCACTGAGGAAATTCGTGGTAATATTAGAGTGAAAAATAGTTTACTGCACAGAGAGAAATAACACGATTTATTTCTTCTAAATAAAATATTATTTTTCTTAGTCACATGTAATTTTTTTTTTAAGATTAGTCAAGAAAGATGTTAGCAAATGTTAAGTGATTTTTAGAGGTTCTCCTAGAATGAGTTTTTAACATATTCTTGAAAAGGAAGTCTATAATAAATGTGTGAAGCTATTTTTAGGGAGCTTTTTGGAGCTAAATATGATCTTAACTCACAAAATAATTTTCAAAGAAACTTGGCCTGGACATGGGAGGGTGTGAATCCACAGTTAAATCTGTGTGGGACATCCCAGAGAGCCAATGACAAGCTGGAGTCTCACTCTTCAATCCAGCAGTGACTGAGTCTAAGAGGTCTGATGACTTAATTTGTATTTCCGAGACTTTGGACAGTAATTAATTTTACTATTTTCTCCAAATCTCACATACTCCTCCATCATCAGATGGTTTAGCTAGCACTGAATTTAAAGCCTATCTTTGCTATGAGCAAGAATTCCTCATTATAAATCAACAAACATTTCTCCGGTTTCCATAAGTTAAATGTCATCAGTAAGTCATAGAAGAGGAGAGAAATATGAGGATCCTGCAAAAAGCTTGTGGAAAAATAGAATTAAAAGATATATGAATCTTTTCATGAAATTTTTTTAAGTACCCTGGTACAGACCTCCAGGACACTCCCTTAAATTTCTTTCCTTTTCTTTCTTTCTTTCTTTTTTTTTTTTTTTTTTTTTTTTTTTTTTTTTTTGGATCTGTACTCTGGGATTATTTAGCACAGAACTTTGCACATGTGGAACTGAGGAAAGGTTTTGAATTAATTAATATGAATGTATTAACATGAATGGCTTGTAAGGGTAGTTCGCCCTCTCTGGATCTACACTTGATTTTAGTCAAAAGGCTGAGAAACAATGATTTGGATTTTTTTTGTATGCGATAAACAATTTTTTTTTTCCTTTTTGTCTTTTTTCGTGTCCGGCAACGGACCGCAACCCTCAGTGTCGCGCCCGTACCGGACCGGGACCGGCAACGGGATCGCAACCCTCGGTGCCGTGTCCGCCCCTCGCTCAGCCAGTGAGCGGGAACCGGTCTGTATATGGGATCCGAACCCTCGGCGGGAGCGCTGCCACGCTCCCAAGCGGCGCACTGTAGCAGTGCGCCACCGGGCCGGCCCTGCGATAAACAATTTTTAAAAGTTCTTTATAAATATGTCTGCAATAGAAATCAGAAGATTTGACATCAGATCTTGGGTGTGTCATTCACCTGCTACCTGTTCTTGGGCAAGTTACTTCATCTCCGAATCCCAGTTTCCTCTTTCTGAAACGAAGTCAGCAATACCCTCCTTCCTATTGCTAGGACAACTGAATGAACCGTGTGATCCAAAAGTGTCTATAAGGTGCCTGGCGTGTAGTTGAAACTTCATGGACGCCTGTTGAAAGTGTCAACTCGTTTCCAGCTGCCGTACTCCATGCTTCAATTCCACGTAGTGACTTGAACTCAGAAACACACAGTTTTAGATTGTTATCCCTTTTTTCCTCTGTAAGAATCACATCACATTTTCAAACTGTTGATTTACTTGCTTTTAGATGAAGACATGAAAACACATTTTCGCATCTGGGAGATGGAACAGAGAAAGACAATTTCATTTCCCTTTCCTTTCTCAGAATCATTTATCTTTCAAACTGTTACAAATTTCTACTTGTCGAGGTTGCTCCTGTGCAGGACACAAGAGGGGTGTGGGTCTTGCAGAATGCCCTGCCTTGGCTTCTAGCAGTTTTCACTTCTGCAAGACTTAATCATGTTAATAAAGTCTTCTTATACCCACTGTCCAAAGTTCCACTCACAACGGTGCTGTGAGGTAGGAGGGGTTGTATGATTTTTCTTTCTGAAATGAAGACAGTAAAGTACGGGGAGCTAAGGAATTTTATGAAATTTGTCTGATAAACCATGGAGAGAGAAATAATCCATATCTCCCAATGATCCCATGAACTTACCACTAGATGAAAAAGGGAAAATAATTTGAACATTCGTCTTCTCAATATCACCAATCAAACGTTTAAAAATAGGTGGCCTTTTCAAATAACAAGGTCTTGTTTTTCATACATCACATGAATATGCATAAATACACACATATATCTAAGTCTATATCACTATGGCCTATAAAATATTATGATGCATACTTAATTATTTAAAGTCATCTTTAGAAACAGCAGAGCTCAGGGGGATGGGGTAAGAACAGGGTTAGATCGATCGCTGAGGTGCAGCGGTGAGCCCTGGAAAAGAAGTCACATTCAGCTCCGCCCTTACTTTCTATAGACATCTATCTTCTCTGAAACTCAGGCTGCTCATTTGCAAAATTAGAGATAATAATGCTGAGAGGACCAAAGGAGGGATGTGGAAAGTACTTAACAAAATTTGAGCACATGAGAGACGCTGAATCACATGCTGGTCTCCTTTCCTCCCCAATTTTAGCTTTAAATGGTGAAGCGAGGCCCACTTACAATAATAAACATAAACGAATGGTTTGATAAATTAATACAAGACCGGGAAGGAGAACGTTGGCAGCACAACAAAATCCCCACCATGCCCCCTGCACGGCACTAGCCCTTCACTTCTCCCCCAAAGTGACCTCCACCCTGAACTCAGACAGTGGAGTTTTTCCTGTTCTTGGAACTTTACAGAAAGGGAACATGCAGTTTCTATTGATTTGTTTCTTGCTTCTTCCAATCAATAATATGTTTTTGATGCTCATCCATGCCGTGTACACTGCATTCACTCATTTTCATTGCTGTATGATGTTCTCTTGAACATATGTTCCACCATTTATTGATCGCATCTCAGGTTGAAGGATTTATAAGTTGGTTACGGTTTGGGGCTATCATGAAATGCTGCCATAAATGTTCCTTATACTTGACTGTTCCTGCACACAGGCACATTCCTGTCAGGCATGTGGACTAGCATTGCTTGGTCATACTTATTCCCAACCAAAGCAGCTAACAAATGAAACTGTTTTTCCTAGTAGTTGAGCAAGATGTGCTCTCACCAGAGAGAATTCGATTTTCCCCACTCCTAAACAATACTTTCTGCCAATTTTGTAAACTTTAGCCATTCTGGGGGTATGGTGGTATCACATGGTAGACTGAATTAGCATTTCCTGATGACTAATGACAGTGAACACCTTTTAACATATTTATCACCCCTTGGTGTTATGAACTGTATGTTTGTGTTCCCCCAAAATTCATGAGCTGAAGCTCTAACCCCCAATGTGATGGCATTTGGAGGTGGTATTTCTATGAGGTGATTAGGGTTAGATGAGGTCATGAGGGTGGGGCCCCATGATGAGATTAGTGTCCTTTTAAGAAGAGGAAAAAAGACCAGAGCTCTCTTTCTCTGCCATGTGAGTACATAGCAAGAAGGTGGCCATCTGCAACCAGGAAGAGAGTCCTCACCAGGAATCAAATCAACAAGAGCACTGATCTTGGACTTCCTAGCCTCCAGAAATGTAGGAAATAAATATCTGACATTTAAGCCACCTGGCCTGTGGTATTTTGTTATAGAAGTCTGAGCTGACTAACAAACTCAGATATCCTCTGGGAAAGTGCCTATCCAAGATTTTTGCTATTTTTTTTTCTGCTGGGTTGTGTTTTTCTTAATACATACTGGAAATAAGCCCTTCTTTGTTTAAATGCTTTGCTAATACATTCTTCCATTCTGAGTCCTGTCTTTTAACATTCTTAAGAGTATCTTTTGGTGAACTGAGCTTCATATGCTATTACAGTCTAATTTATCAATGTTTTCCTATGGTTAGTGATGTTTGTGATCTAAAAAGACATTGAGCACCTATGTCATAAAGCGATTATCCATAGTATCTTCTAGAAGCATTATTGTTTTGGTGTTAGGTCTGTAATCTCCTTGGAATTTATTTCTGTGAATAATGTGTTAGGGCTGCCATAACAAAGTATTAGACTGGGTGGCTTAAACAACAGAAATTTATTTTCTCACAATTCTGAGAGGCTAGAAATCCAAGATCAAGGTGTCAGTAGGGCTGGTTTCTTCCAAGGCCTCTCCTTAGCTTGCAGATGGCCATCTTTTCCTCATGTCTTCCTATGGTCATCCTTCTATATGTGTGTGTCCTAATCTTCTCTGCTTATAAGGACACCAGTTGTATTGGATTATGACCCATCCTAATGACCAACTCTTAACTTAATTACCTCTTTAAAGATCCCATTTCTAAATACAGTCACATTTTGAAGTACTAGGGGTTAGGACTTCAATATATAATTTTTGGTGACATGATTAAGCCCATAACTTTTTTTTTTTCATATGACTGTCCAATTGACCTAGTACATTTATTGAAAATAATGTTTTCTTTATTATTTTGGTATCATATTAATCAGAAATTACTCATGTACAAGTGAGTCTGTTCTTAGATTTTCTTTCCTGTATGTCATCCATACTGTATATCATTAATACTGTTTTAATTACTACAGTTTAATAAATACAGTTTTATGATGTCTTGATATTCATGGAGCAAAACCTTTTGGCTTATCCTCTTCTTTAACAGTATCTTAGCTAATCTTGGCCCTCTTTATTTTTATATAAATTTTGTTAACACACCTCCCCTCCAAAAAAACCCCTTTTTGGTATTTGATTAGGATGGAATTGATGTTGTGGTTCAATCTGGGGAGGATTTATATTTTTACAATATTGAGTCTTGCAATCTACTAATTTGGCATATGCCTCCATTATTTAGATCATTTTCAATTTATTTTAACAATAGTTCACAGTTTCTGTGCAGAGATTTTGCACATTCTGCATTAAATTTATTCCTAATGTTTAACATTTTTGTTATTATTATAAATTGTATCATATTGCAAAATTTTATCTTATGTTGGTATACTGGTATATTGAATGTTAGTTGATTTTTTTATTGACCTTGTATTAGCAATTTGCTAAACTCATTTATTAATTCAGTAATTTACCTGTATATTTGATTGGATTTTCTACAAATATAGCATATATCCTGCAAATAAGATGACTGTTTTATCTCTTCTTTTCTCACCCTCTTACTTTTTATTTCTTTTCCTTGACTAGTCGAATTGGCAAAGCCTCCAGTACATTGCTGCATAACTGTGGGGGGAGCTACATTGCTGCATAGCTGTGGGGGGAGCTACATTGCTGCATAGCTGTGGGGGGAGCAAGCCTATCTTGTCTCATCCCAATCTCAAATGAAATGCCATTGAACAATGCTCTCCTCAGACTAAGAAAGTTCTCTTCTATTCCTAGCTAGGTAAAAGAATCTACCATAATGGGTATTAAATTTTATCATACTTTTTCTTCATCTATTGAAATAACCGTATACATTTTCTTCCATTCTGTTAATGAGTTGAGTTAGAATGACTGATTTTTAAATCAATCACTTACTTTAAACCAATCTTGCATTCCTGGAAAAATACACCTGATTATGAGGAACTACCCTTTTTGTATGGTGCCAGATTTTATATGCCTTTATTTTGCTTATAATTTTTGCAGCTAAATTCATGAGAGATTTGGACCTGTAATTTTCCTTTTTACTGTTTTTTTATTTCCTTGTCAGATTTTGGAATAAAAGTTATGCTGGATTTATATAAAAAAAGTTGTGGGTGTTTAATCTGCTTTTTTTTTTTTTTTTTTTTTTGTCCGTGGGACAATTAAGCAAGATTGGTGGTGTTTATTCCTTAAATTTTGTGGCAGAATTAACTGGTAAAACCAGCTGGGCCTGACGTTTTCTTTGTGGGAAGATTTATAATTACAGTTTTAATTCTGTAATAATTGTAGGATTCCACATTTTCTATTGTTAGTTGTATTTTTCCATTGTTTGTCCATCTCATATAATGTTTCAGACATGTTGGCATTAGCATTATTATAATCTTGTGATATTTGTAATATTCTCATGATGCCCTCACTTTTAAAATCATATTGGTCTTTGTGATGATCTTTTAAAAATCCCTCCTGCTATATTTTTTATTCCTGATCAGTTTCACCCAGGATTTATTAATTTTTTCTAGTCTTTCCAAGAATTAAATTTTAGGTAGTTTTTCTTTTTAATGTACACTTGTCTTCTAATTCATTCACTTCTGCATTTATCCTGATGTCCTTTCTTCTTTTCAGGGAAGGCATGCTGCTAAATTTGCTGTTCTTTTCAAACTTCTTATAATAGACTTATTTATTTTCAGACTTTCTTTTTTTTCTATGAATTTCCTCTTTGTTTTGATATACAGTATAGTTTTATCCTTAAAATTTATTTCAAATTGTTTTCTAGATTGCATTAGGATGACTTCTTTGACCCATATATTTATTTAGAGGAATATTTTTACTTCCATAGTTACCTATGTAATTGATTTTTAGCTCAACTGCATTGTGGTCAAGAAACTTACACTGTGTAATTCCAATTTTATGAAATTAGTAGAGCTCTGGTTTAGGGTACAGTGTACGGTCAATTAAAAAAATACTCTGTGGGGCCGGCCCCGTGGCTCACTTGGGAGAGTGCAGTGCTGGTAGCGCTGAGGCCGTAGGTTCGGATCCTACATAGGGATGGCCGCTGAGCTCACTGGCTGAGCATGGTGCAGACCACACCATGCAGAGGGTTGTGATCCACTTACCGGTCAAAAAAAAAAAAAAAAGTATTCTGTGAATTCATGGAAAGCATGTGTGTTCTGCAGTTAATGATGCAGAGTGCCATATATGTCCATTAAATCATATTTCCTAGTATTGTTGGTCAAATCTTTTATATCCTTACTGGGTTTTTGTTTGTTTTGGTGTGATTATTTTATTACTTATAGAGTGGCATGATAAAGTCTCTAAATATTGTAGATTTGATGTTTTTTTCATAATTCTGTTAATCTTTTATTTATTTGTCTTGAAACTATATTATAAAAGGTGCTTTAAATCTAGAATTGATATGTCTTCCTGATGAATTAGTTCTTTATTCTCATGTAACTTTTTTAGATGATAACATTTTGTCATAAAGTTTCCTTAGATATTAAAATAGGTGCACTTTCTTTTTTTTAGTGTTTGCATTGAGTACCTTTTTCAATATTTAAAAGTTTTTTTCTCAAAAATTGAACCTCAGGCGCTCTTTTACTTTCAATTTTTCTGTATTTTTATACCTTAGATAAACCTCTTCAAAGTGGTAGTTAAGTTCATGAAGTCCTACAGGTCAAGTCCAATATTTCCTCCTTGTGACACTCTAACACGGATTAGGACCTACCCTTTTATACTACTCAAGTCTTCTTTTTTCTGGATTAATTATTCCTACATCCTCTAGCTGTTGCCTATGGAAAATGACTTGGAGGCCAAAATTTCAAATAGTTCACAGAATCCAGGCAAATAAAATAAAGGAGCAAAGTGACCTAGTGTTTGCATTAAACTTATGGAAATATTTTCCATTTACACTTTGAATCCCATCATGCTGCCTCTGATGAACGTGAATGCAGAGAAATCACTCTCTACCTGAAGGAAAGCCTCGGGACAACCTGAGATGGTTGTCGGCTGGCGGCAGCCTCAGTCCTGGGCTAGGCAGGCCATGGTGGGGCCTGGGCCCAGGTCGGTGCACATCCCCCCTGTAGAGCTCTTTTCCCTGCCTGTAATCCTGCTGACTGGGCCAATTGTTGAGCTAGGGCTGGGTCTGGAGTTCACAGACCCCTCAAGCCCTTTCCAGATTGGGTCACAAACCCCTCACACACCAGGCTGGGTCACCAGACCCCTCACGTGCATGTCTATTAGCTAGGTAACTGGCAAAAAAAAAAAGGCCTTGAAGCCTTGGTTGAAGAGCATGGCTTCACACTGTGTGGATGCCTGAGGCAGATACCAGCCAAGTAGCAGCACTGCGCAGGCACATTAACTCCACCCCAACATAATTTGCTTACAAAGACTGTGCTGTACCACCCGCCAACTGTACCTAAGGCAGGGGCCAGATTAAGTTATTGTGTTTTCCTGACACCACCTCCAGAAGCCGAGCTTCTCCCCTTGTGAGGAAATAAAACCATGTAAAGAGAAAACAGAATAGTGACATGGTCTGAACTGTAAATGTGAGTTCGAATCCTGTTTGAAATTCTGCCTGGGTTGAATAAACTCTGTCCTGAACTGTGCCCTGCAGCTCCCTTCCCCTGCTCTGGGACGTCCGCCCACATGGTGCTGCCTCCAGTTCCTGTGTGGCTGCTGTGGATGGAGGTCGTTCTGGATCACTGAGTGGTCACCTAAAGTCTCGTAGGCTATTTGGGTGAGGAGCCGGCAACATTACCCATCTCAGTCCTGACGCATACTGAGTTTCCAGACAGCTATAAGCTCCACACTTTTCTTCTCTCTCTCTCTTTTTTTTCCTGGCCGTTTCCAACTCCTGCCCCGGGCACTTTACCAAACTTGCCTCTTGGGCAAGGCGCAGGCCTTTGGCTACAGGCCTGGGAATGTCTCTCTTAGCCAGCTGGAGAGAGGCCAGCCAGCACATGTCTGCTGAGCCCTGGTGATGTGGGCTCACGTGATATTTCCCCAGGCTGGGACAGAGCCCATCCCCTCTGCCCCATCCTCCTGCCTCTGCTCAGGCTGGTGTTCTGGGGGGTAGCCTGTCCTCTTGCATGTGGCTCCTCCTCAGGGGACCTGAGGGTGGACCTCAGGGGATCAGAAGAGAAATGAGAGGATACATTCTCTCCTTTTTTAAAAAAAATTTGTTTTATTTTGTCACTATACAATGTGGTTGATTATTGTGGCCCATTACCAAAACCTCTCTCGCTCCTCCCTCTCCCCTTCCCTCCCAACAATCTCCTTTCTGTTCACTTGTCGTATCAACTTCAAGGAATTGTAATTGTTATGTCTTCTTCCCTCCACCCTGCCCCAGGTTGTTTGTGTATTTATTTGTTTTTAGCTCCCACAAATAAGTGAGAACATGTGATATTTCTCTTTCTGTGCCAGACTTGTTTCACTTAATATAATTTTTTCTAAGTCCATCCATGTTGCTGTGAATGGCAGTATTTCATTCTTTTTTATAGCAGAGTAGTATTCCATTGTGTAGATATACCACATTTTCTGTATCCACTCATCTGATGATGGACATTTGGGTTGATTCCAACTCTTGGCTATTGTAAATAATGCTGCAATTAACATTGCAGTACAGGTATCCCTTCAACATGATGATTCCATTCCTCTGGGTATATTCCCAGCAGTAGAATAGCTGGGTCATATGGTAGATCTATCTGCAATTGTGTGAGGAACCTCCGTACCATTTTCCATAGAGGCTGCATCATTTTGCAGTCCCACCAACAATGTATGAGGGTTCCTTTTTCTCTGCAACCTCGCCAGCATTTATCATTCACAGTCTTTTAGATATTAACCATCCTAACTGGGGTGAGATGGTATCTCAGTGTGGTTTTGATTTGCATTTCCCGGATGCTGAGTGATGTTGAGCATTTTTTCACATGTCTGTTGGCCGTTTATATATCTTCCTTTGAGAAATGCCTATTTAGCTCTTTGCCCCATTTTTTAATTGGGTTACTTGTTTTTTTTGTTGTAAAGTTGTTTCAGTTCATGTATATTCTGGATATTAATCCTTTGTCAGATGTATGTTTTGCAAATATTTTCTCCCACTCTGTTGGTTGTCTTTTAACTCTGTTAATTGTTTCTTTTGCTGTGCAGAAGCTCTTGCTTTTGGGGTCATATTCATGAAGTCTGTGTATAGTCCTACTTCCTGAAGTGTTTCTCCTATGTTTTCTTTAAGTTCTATTGTTTCAGAGTGTATATTTAATTCTTTAACCCATTTTGAGTTGACTTTAGTGTATGGTGAGAGGTATGGTTCTTATTTCATTCTCCTGCATATGGATATCCAGTTTTCCCAGCACCATTTGCTGAAGAGGCAGTCTCTTCCCCAGTGTATAGGCTTGATGCCTTTGTCAAAGATCAGATGGCTGTAGGTGTGTGGGTTGATTTCCGGATTCTCTATTCGATTCCATTGATCAGTGTGTCTGTTTTTATGCCAGTACCATGCTGTTTTGGTTATTATAGCTTTATAGTGTAGTTTAAAGTCAGGTAGTGTTATGCCTCCAGCTTTATTTATTTTTTCTCAGAATTGCTTTGGCTATGCATGGTCTTTTGTTATTCCATGCATTGTCTGGATAGTTCTTTCCATTTCTGAGAAAAATGTCATTGGAATTTTGATGGAGATTGCATTGAATTTGCATATCACTTTGGGTAGTATGGACATTTTCACTATGTTGATTGTTCTAATCTAAGAGCATGGGATATCTTTCCATCTTCTTGTATCCTCTCTAATTTCTCTCAGCAGTGGTTTGTAGTTCTCATTATAGAGATTTTTCACATCCTTGGTTAAGGCTTTCTTGATTTCTCTTTCTGCTTGTTCACTATTGGTGAATAGAAATGCTACTGATTTTTGTGTGTTGATTTTGTATCCTGCTACTGTGCTGAACTCATTTATCACCTCTAAGAGTTTTTTTGTAGATGATTTAGGCTGTTCGATATATAGGATCATGTCATCTGCAAACAGGGACAGTTTGACTTCATCTTTTCCAATCTGGATGCCCTTTATTTCCTTCTCTTCTCTGATTGCTCTGGCTAGTACTTCCAACACTATGTTGAATAGGAGTGGTGAGAGTGAGTATCCTTGTCTGGTTCCTGTTCTTAAAGGAAAAGCTTTCAGCTTTTCCCCATTCATGATGATATTGGCAGTGGGTTTATCATATATGGCTTTAATTATTTTGAGATACTTTCCATCTCTACCTAACTTACAGAGAGTCTTTATCATGAATGAGTGTTGAATTTTATCAAATCTTTTTCAGCATCTATAGAGATGATCAAATGTTCCTTGTGTTTCATTTTATTGGTATGGTGTATCACATTTGTTGATTTGCATATGTTGAACCAACCTTGCATCCTGGGATGAATCCCACTTGATCATGGTGTATAATTTTGCATATGTGTTGCTGTATTCTGTTAGATAGCATTTTATTGAGGATTTTGCATCTATATTCATCAAGGATATTGGCCTGTAGTTTTCTTTTTTTGTTGTATCTTTACCTGGTTTTGGTATCAGGATGATGCTTGCTTCATAGAATGAGTTTGGGAGAATTGCCCTGGTTTCAATCTTTTGGAATAGTTTTTAGAGAATTGGTGTCAATTCCTCTTTGAATGTTTGGTAAAATTTTTCTGTGAATCCATCTGGTCCTGGGCTTTTCTTTGTTGGGAGCCTTCTGATGACAGCTTCAATTTCTTTTATTGTTATTGGTCCGTTCAGATTTTCTACATCTTCTTGGCTCAGTTTTGGTAGCTTGTGTGTGTCCAGAAATTTATCCATTTCTTCCAGATTTTCAAATTTGTTGGCATATAGTTGTTTATAGTAGTCTTGAATGATTCCTTGTATTTCAGATATATCAGTTGTAATATCACCTTTTTCATTTCTAATTTTTGTTATTTGAATCTTCTCTCTTCTTTTTTTTGTTAGCCGTGCTAGTGGTTTGTCGATTTTATTTATCTTTTCATCTTAATGATTTCTTTCCATCTGCTAACTTTTGGTTTGGATTGTTCTTGTTTTTCTAGTTCTTTAAGGTGAAGTATTAGGTTGTTCACTTGAAATCTTTCCATTCTTCTGTAGTAAGCATTTAATGCAATAAATTTCCCCCTTAGTACTGCTTTTGCAGTATCCCACAGGTTTGGGTATGATGCATCATTGTTTTCATTAGTTTCAATAAATTTTTTGATTTCCTGTTTCATTTCTTCTTGGACCCATATGTTGTTAAGTAGAATGCTGTTTAATTTCCATGTGCTTGTATAGTTTCCAGAATTTCATTTATTATTATTATTATTATTATTATTTTTTTGTCTTTTTGTCTTTTTCCGTGTCCGGCAACGGATTGCAACCCTCAGTGTTGCCCCCGTACCGGGCCAGGGATCGGCAACAGGATCGCAACCCTCGGTGCTGCTCCCGCGCCTCGCTCAGCCAGTGAGCGGGAACCGGCCTGCACGTGGGATCCGACCCCTCGGGCGGGAGCGCCGCCGCGCTTCCCAAGCGGCGCACTATCCAGTGCGCCACCGGGCCGGCCCTCATTTATTATTGATTTCTAATTTTAATCCATTGTGGTCTGAAAAAATACATGTGATAATTCCAATCTTTTTGAATTTGTTGAGACTTGATTTGTGACCTAACATGTGATCTTCCTGGAGAATAATCCATGTGCTGATGAGAAGAATGAATATTCTGAGGTTGTTGGGTGGAATTTTTGTAGATATCTGCCAAGTCCAATTGGTCTAGAATGTTGTTTAGATCTTGTGTTTCTCTATTGATTCTTTGCCCAGATGATCTGTCTAATATTGATAGTGGGGTGTTCAGGTCCCCTGCTGTTATGGTATTAGTGTGTATTTCCTTCTTTAGGTCAGATAGAGTTTGATTTATAAATCTGGCTGCTCCAACATTGGGTGCATATATATTTATAATTGCTATGTCTTCTTGATGTATCAATCCTTTTACCATTATGTAGTGGCCCTCATTATCTCTTTTAATGGTTTTTAGTTTAAAGTGTATTTTATCAGATATAAGAATAGCTACTGCAGCTCTTTTTTCGTTTCTGTTGGCATGGTAAATCTTTTCCCATCTTTTCAGTCTTAGTCTATGTGAGTCTTTATAGGTGAGGTGGGTCTCTTGAAGGCAGCATATAGTTGGGTCCTCCTTTTTAATCCAGTCAGCCAATCTGTGTCTTTTGATTGGGGAATTTAATCCTTTTACATTAAGAGTTGTTACTGAAAAATGTTGATTTACTCCTAGCATTTTATTAATTTTTGTTTGGATGTTTTAAGTGTCTTTTGCCATAAAAACTCAAGAAAAATCAAAACCTACTAGTACAATAAAAATACCAACAATGAGGAGAAAAAAAAGTTTATCTACAACCCAAGGAACCAACAAATATGGAAAACAAACAGTAAATCAGAAAGAAACGTACATTCTGTTCAAAGGCTGTGTGGTGGCTGTGTGTCTAACTCTTTAGCAGCAGAGTGAGCAAGGAGAATGCTGAGTTGGGCAAGCCCACCCACTCCATCCAACCTGGGGACCACACCTCCATTGGCAGGCACACGAGTGACAAGCTGGAGAGACCAGGCACTGCTCTTCCTTGGCCAGACTCACCACGCATGTGTCCTCCTACACAAGAAACAGTGGCACAGTGTTGTCACAGCACAGGATAGCATTACCTCCGGGTTGCTAAGGCCAGAGCAGCTGCCTCCTGAGCTTGGTAGTTACAGTGGATTTTAACTTTATTAATAACGCACTTTTAAGTCTTTTTTCTTCCCTTCTAGATAGGTAAACACATCAATATTTATGTGCACACAAAACATACATGCACACTGAAGCTGACTTTCTGGGATGCTAGCTAAGATGTGGATCTCCACAAACCTGGAAGAACCTTCTAAGTGTCTGTGTGTTTCCTGCCTGGATTCCCAGGCCACAAAGCAGTGTGTAGACTCTCTTAACTGTGGCCTTCTGCAATAAGTGTGGTGCCTGTGACCCCTCAGGGACTGCCTGGAGAATGAAACCATAGCTCCAGGCAGAAGAGAAGAGCGAGCCTCCCAGTCTGTTTATTGACTGTGTGCCTGGCCAGGTTCACCAGATGCCTGAGACCTCCCTTTCCCCATTGTTAAAATCTGGACCTTAATATCTACTCTACAGGGCTTCTGTGATGATTAAAGGAGGAAACTATACATGTAAAAGCCTTTCTCAGGTTAGAAGGGGCCTCACAGATGTTGGGGCTGCTGTTAGCTAGCACCGGTAACAGTCAGCATCTGACAGCTGCCACCTGCAGCCTAGTGACTGTAAGTGAAGACAAGCCCAGGTGCACAAGGTTTGGAACCTCTGACAATGGTGCTCAAATGACTGAACCTCACTGCACAGACCATAAACCTTTCTGCATCATTTAGGGAGAAAATCTAATGGTGTCAAGTGGGTCTTAATAATCGCACCTCTTTATTTTATGAGGACCAGAAATACTTTATCATGAGCAAGAAGCATGAGTTTTCATAGTACTCAGTGAGTCAAGGAAATTGTCACCTCTGACATCCGCTTCTGTGCTGCCCTCAGCTCCATAGAACACAGTGCTGTTAAGTGACACAAAGACAGGGACAGGCTCAGCAACACACACAGAGAAGTTGCTGGGCAGGAGCTCTGTGCATCCCATTCACTGTGTGGTTTGGGGCAGTGTGCTAAGAATGTTGCTCTGGGTCCTTGGGCGGGAGTCTTGGCTCTTCACCAGTGAGAAGCAAGGACAGAGGGAGCGAGGCCCTCTCTGTTCCTTGGGGACCTGAGGGAGGGAGTTGCAGTGGAGTTTGCAACAGAGCAGAGTGGATGCTGGGCCAGCACAGGGAGGTCGCAGGGGGCTGCCTGTGCTCAAAGGTCACCAGCTGGAACTGGCGAGGGTGTGGGGAGCGGGATGGGGGCTTTACTCATGCCCATCCCCTTTCCCCAGCAGAAGAACAAGGTGTGGCACTTTCTAGACAGTGGCTGACTCCTGGTCTAAGAGAAGGGGAGCAGTGCTGAGTTCATACTTCTGCTATCTGCAGTGTGCCCACACTCCCTGCCCCACCCTTCCCTCCACTCACATCTGATGTCCTCTGGCCAGTCAAATGACGGACACCGGACATTGGCCTGGAGCCACAGGGGCTGACTTTGAGGCTGGCTCTTGCACTGGCTAGCGGAGTTCCCAGAGCCAGTTCCTAACTCCCTGAGCTTCATTGCATTCCTCTGTGGGACAGGGAAAGCAACACCAAGACTGAGACAGGGCACAGCAAGCTCCTGCCTCCACCTTCCCAGCTGGTCTGGCCTGCCAGATGCCAGAGGGGGACAATCTCAAACTGGCCACTTCCTCAATCCTCTGATCATTTGGGTTTTTTCCTTTATTCCTTAAAAACAAACAAAGAATAAAACAAAACCACGAGGGCCCCTGTCATTCCCATCTGCACATAGAGACCTGGATCATCTTCATCGTCTGTTCCACACACCTGGATTCAGCAGGTGACCAGCAATTCTTGCCTCGCTTGCCTTACAGACTTCAGTGGCTGGTTGAGATGTCACTAACACCAGCCGTTTCATGTGTCACCTAAGACATCTCTTAATTCCATTCTGCAAAGAGTCACCAATACAAGTCACAGAAATAAAAGCAGGGAGGTGTACCTGGAAGGTGTATAAAGCCCATGATAGTGTTTGTAACAACTGCTAGTAAAGTGTTGACTTGTGTATTAACCGAAAGCACACCCATGGAGTTGTCTTTGGACAAAATAAAACTTTGGTCCCAGGTCCAACTTGTTTTCATTTGCTTCTTGCTCTAAAAAGTGAAATATGGAAACAGTTAATTCAGCTAATCACTGACTACCTGAGTTTCTTTTAGTTGAAATACAGTGATTCACATAACCATTCTCTTAGCGATTTCTAGGCAACTGAGCATCAACATGAAGAAGGTGTTCTCTCCACCCTCGGAGGTGGTCTAAGGAGTTATTTGGATAGGCAAGTGTTTTTAGAACATTGTTCTAGGTGCTCTGCTATGAATCAGGTGGGGCACCTGCCCATGAGGCTGACACAGTCACTGGGAAGTCAGACGCAGAATCAGATGACGCTGCTTACCTCGGCTAGTGCACAGTAGACAACAGCCCAGGGTGTGAAATAAACCACTGGAGCATGTCTTAGCTCAGACAGTTAGATGAAGACAGGTATCTGGTGGAGAACAATAGAAGCTGGAGACTAAAGGGGGCGACTCGAGGTGATGGGTAGGAGGAAAGGAGAGAGGAGCATGCCCCTTGCCTTTGGGCACATTGTGGCTGGAGAGGATTGAGGCTGCGGCAAAAATGAGGGTGTGTGTGATGATGAGTGATGAGCTGGGGAAGACAGGGATGAGTCACCCTAAGAGGACAAGATTTCATCTAGCAGGAATGGGGTCACTGAAGAGTTTAGATAGGAGTGGTGTGGCTGCAATGACGCATTAGAAAGCTCTCTCTAGGTGCTGTAGGGAGACAGAGCTGAGGGACGTTTGGAGTGTTAGACTGTCAGAGACCAGTTTAAGGCTATTGCAATAGTCTGGGCAATAGTTCATGAGGACCTGACCTGGGTGACATGGTAGGGACACAGAACACGGAGGATCTGAACAATATTTGCTGTCTTTCCTGAGCAAACTCCAGTAAGCACTAGATCCAAACAAATGCAGAAGAGAGAATACACAGCTGGCTTTTTTTTTCTTCTTCCAAAAGTTATAAACAGCTGAAATAGGGATGAATAATAAAGTATGACATTATAATACCCATTGTGGAGAATGCCAGCTTCAAACACGGCAGAGGGGACTGTGTTCTGCTGACACGATGACAGAAAGAATATAGCTTTAGGTGATGAAATTACACTTATTAAACAGAGACACTATTTTAGGCACCACATTCCATTTGACACGGAACTAGAGGCAGATGGCCCAATGCAAGTTGCTGGACTGCTGTTCTCCAAAGTGCATCTTAACTCAGAATTTGGTATCCTTTGGTTTGCCCGATACAGAAAACTCATCCTGCCTCTTCTGCTGCATATTAATTTGCATCCACCTCAGTTGTTTAGGTTTTTGACTGTAGAAGAAACACAATCATATGGTAAACATGTGATAGAAATCACACATTAGAGAAGAGCATAAATTAAAAAGTGAATGTCTTCCTCTCCCACCTCTGCCTTCAGCTGTAGCTACAGCTGGCAATCTCTGCGGATTCTTTGCACATTTTAATGGATATAAAACATTCATACATCTATACATGTTAAATGGACATCCTCCTACATCTTTTCTTAGATGTATGGAAATGGACTAATTCTCAGGAATAGAATTATTGTGTATGTAACACTATGTTCACTAAAGTTTTGATAGATTTTGCAACATTGTTCCCCAGAAATATTGCACAAATTCCTCTCCTGTGCACAAGCTCTCAAAGTGTTTACTTCCTTAATCTCTTGTCAACACTGAGTTTTCACAGTTTAATATTTTTTTCCAATCTGATACGTGAAAGTCCTTCTCATTTTAATTTTCTAAATATTTAAAAATTTTTGTTGACTTTTTGTTTTCACATAGTAAAATTTACTCTTTTCGGGTTTATTTTTGGGAGTTTTAGCAAGCACATATAGCAGTATGACCAGCATAACGGTCAAGATGTAGCTCAGGTTCGTGCCCCCTCCTCCTCCAAATTCCTTCCTGTTGCTCTGCTGCAGACAACACCACCCCTGACTCCCACTGGCCATCACTGATTCGGTTTTGTTCAAATAACTTTATCTTCTCCAGAGTGTTATATAAATAGGATCATACAGTACGTAGCCTTTTGAGTCCAGCTTCTTTCACTTAGCACAATGCATTTGAGACTCATCCATGTTGTTGCATGTATCAGTAATCTTTTTTTTTTTTAAATTGTTGAGTAGTGTTTCATTGCATGGATGTACTATAGTTGGCTTACCATTTCTTAGGACATTTGAGTTGTTTTCAACTTTTAGCAATTACGAATAATGCAACAAAAAATCTCAGGCAAATTTTTTTTCAAGCACAAGTTCTTATTTCTTTTGGTAAATACTGAGGAGAGGGATTGCTGGAGACATTGTGAGTGTGTGCACCCTAGTAAGAGACTGCCAAACGGTTTCCTAAAGCTCTCTTCCAGTTTGCCTTCCTATCAGCAGTGCGTGAGAGGTCAACTTGCTCTGCTGTTTTGCTAGTGCTTGATACTGTAAGTCTGGTGTGTTTTTTGTTGATTTTACTTATTTTAAAAATTTTCTTAGGTATGTAGGAGTGGTATTTCACTGTGGTTTAATTTGTATATCCTAATGACTAATGATGTTGAGCATCTTTTCCGTGCACTTACACACCATCCGTGTAGCTTCTTTGCTGAAGCATCTGTTCAAATCCTTTGCCCGTTTGTTATTGGTTTGTTGGTTTTTTTTTATTCAGTTCTGGCAGTTTTTTCTATATTCTGGAGACAAATTCTTTGTCACACATGTTTTGCAAATATTGTCTCCTGGTCTGTATTTTCATTCTCTTAACAATGTCTTCTGGGATCAAATTTTTTTAAAAAAAATTTAAGTCTTTGAATATTATGTTGTGTAGACTCTCAGTCCTGTTCAAGTCCCCCAGAGAATGTTAATACTTCATTTTTATAGTCAGTCAACCCAGGTAGGTTCAGACTACAGGTCTGCCCTGCTTTCTGTGAGTGATGGTTTCTCAGATTAGTTTCAAACCTTTTGTTGTGCTGCTATAGGTCTGTTCTGCACATATGTCACTAAGGGGTTAGCTTAAGACTTAGGTGGTAACTTAATCTTGGTTTGGTTCCCAAAGCCTTCCTTCTGCTGGTGTGGGTCTGTCCCGTGCATCATAAATCAGGGATGAAGAAAGCTTTGTGTGGGCTCACACACAGAGATAAGAAATCCTTCTCCAGCTGTCCCCTCTCTAGGACTCCCCTCTTTGGCCTGCAGGATGCCTTTTCTGGTTCCTCCGGCCAGAAAGATTTTAGGTACTCATCATCTTAGTAATGTGTCTTATCTCTTTAACTGTTGTAGCTGATTTCTCTTTAATTCTATAAGTATGTAATCCTATCATCCATAATTAATGATAATTTTGCCACACACTTTCCAATAATTTCATGTTAGTTCTCTTATGAAAATGCATTGGCTATAATATTCAGAAAAAAAAGTAATAACCCTGGTGAAATTGTATGTCCCTGCTGTATCTCTGTCTCAAAATAGGGCAATTTAAGGATAATTTAACAAAAAAGGAAATAATTATTATTAGAGGTGTAAGCAGGAAGTTGGCAAAAACATCAAGAGATGACAAGGAATCCTGGGATTAGTGATAGTGGGGCCTGTGCCTTGGCCTGATGGCCAGACGGGAGGACACAGCACCAGGACTTGGGGAGACAGGGTCCACAGAGAGGGGTCTATGGAGGGACCAGCTGGGGAGACAGCATCAAAGTCTTCCTCTCTTTCCAATTAATAACAACAGAAAAGCAAACAGAATAACAAAAGAAACTCGAGTACCCACCACCACAATGAACTATTAACATTTTGACATTTCTTTTCAGATCCCCCAACCCCATTACATGTGCAATCTTTCCTTGCCTTTCCCTTCCCAGGCCTAATTCTTCCCTTTCTCTCCAGGGTATTCACTACCACGAATTTTTGAGTATTTGTACTTTCTAGATATATATATAGAGATGCATATAGATACACACATATCTATAAATAATCCATACTAATGTCTAGTGATTTTATGAGTATATTCTGCAAAAAGTGTTTCATGATATAAATTGTGTTCTGATACTTGCCTTTTTAAACTTCACTTTATGTTTTTGAGATTTATCTGTGTTTGATAGATTTAAATCTACTTAATTCACTTAACTGTGTGAATATGCCATGATTTATTTATCTATGTCTTTAATGGTAGACAGTGGGGTGTTCTCTATTTTTTCACTATTACTTGTAAGACTTACTTGAGAAATGAATTTGATGTACTTGGGCTATGTGACCTTATTAGATGGTGCTAAACCACTCTTCACAGTGGTTGTATTGATACCATGAAGTCCCTGTGGCAAGAAGTGAACATATTAAGACTGGTTTTTCAATCTTGATTTCAGTATAACTTTGTGGTAAAGGGTATCTTTGATCTAAATGTGTGATTCTTACAAATGGAACAAAACCTGTGCGAAAGTAGTTTTTTGAACACTGCAGAGATGAGTTTTTTTAATACTAATTTTTTGGGCCAGAATATCTTTTGGAAGATTTCAACTGAGAAAAACACATATTTTAAAAACAGTTTCAGCAGGAGCTATTGAACAAGAGGATAGGCGTGGCCAGAATCAGAGGTCTATATATCTGGGCTCACCCTCATAACTAACTATGGGGGTTTTATGACAAATTACTTACCCTAAGTTCTCTGAACTTCAGTTTATTTACTTACAATGTTTTGGTAAATAAATATATTCCCTGATAACCTTACATGTGAATTGTGAAGCTAATTTTTTTTATTATGAAAAATTTCTATTGTACAGAAAAGTTGAAATAATTATACAATAAACATCAAAGTATCTTCCAAGTCAGGTGTTGGCAAACATTTTCTGTGAAAGGCTGGATGTCATACATTCCAGGCGTGGTGGGTGGTATGGTCTCTGTCTCAGTTACACCTGTTCAGCGACTGCAGTGCACCAGCAGCCACAGACGGTAGGTACATGAATGACTGAGGCTGTGTTCCGACAAAACATTCTGAATGCTGAAATCTGAATTTCATATAATGTTCACATGCCAGACATATTCTTCTTCTTTCCGTTTTTCTCAGTCATTGAAAACATTAAAATCCACTCTTAGCTCATAGATAAAAATAAGCAGTTGGCCATAACTGGCTTACAGGCCATAGTGTGCTGAGCCCCTGCTCCGGGTGGATTAAACAATTGTTAATGTTTTATATGTAAGCCATTTGAATGTACGATTTGATGTCTCTTCAACCCATAAGCAGTTGGCCATAACTGGCTTACAGGCCATAGTGTGCTGAGCCCCTGCTCCGGGTGGATTGAACAATTGTTAATGTTTTATATGTAAGCCATTTGAATGTACGATTTGATGTCTCTTCAACC
>NW_007737063.1:51473-52464 GCF_000696425.1 Galeopterus variegatus
AACAATTGTTAATGTTTTATATGTAAGCCATTTGAATGTACGATTTGATGTCTCTTCAACCCTAAATATGTCAGCATGCATCTCCAAAGAATTAGGGACATTCTTCTACCTAACGACAAAGCCATTATTATACCAAAGAAAATTAATGACAATTCTTGAACCTAATCTGATTGTGGACCCACACTGAATTTTACTCATGGTCTCCAGAACATCTTTGAGAGTGTTCTTCCTTTAGCCAAGATTCTTCAACGTTTGGTCATCACACAGATTTTTATAAGACTCTAGACGCTTTTAATTTAGAATAGTCTGTTTTTTCCCCATGATCTTTGTCTTTTGAAAAGTCTGGGCTAGTTGTCTTGTACAGTGTCCAACATTCTAGAATTGTAGGGTTTTATCCTTGTTGAGTATTTAACATGTCCTTCTATTTCTAGTATTTTCCATAAACTCAAGTTGGAGGATCTAGATGACATTTTAGATTCAGGGCAAACACTTTTGGCAGAAATGCTTCATACACAAGGCTATTTGCCTCACATTTTATCTCATCTGGGAGCACACAGCATCTGATTGTTCCAGGTGGAGACTGGCAGATTCTCCATCACGAAGAGTCACTGCCATTTGCAATAGCAGGTAATCTCTACAGGGATGCTTTGGCACCTTACGAATATGCTGTTTCCTGACAACCATTCCTCTAATGGTTTTAGCATACATTGGTCCTCATTTGAATCAGTCACTACATTGAAGAAATATTTAGTTTTTCATTCATTTATAGATTGAAGGGATTTATTTATTTCAAAGGAATTTATAGGAATCACTACTTGGCAGAAACTATTACTAAAATAGGTTCTATAGGACAGTTTCCCTGTCTTACCTATTGAGGTTTTCTTTGCCATGACTCAAGGTGGTAGAAGCAGAAGGAAAATGAGAAGCTGGACTGGTTTTACAAAAGACTTGAGGCAGTCATAAACACTGCACCTTCCTTCTGCTGTCACCA
>NW_007737063.1:53258-54289 GCF_000696425.1 Galeopterus variegatus
AATAGAGTGCATGTAAAAAGAGAGAAAAGGTTAACACTCTTGGAGAAATTAAACATCTAGGTGTAGAAGAAGCCCTTCTGCGAGGCTTCGTTTCTGGGACAGGATGCAGTAGACACACTTCTCCCTATGTCTCCTGCTAAGAACAGCTAAAACCTCATCCCTGGACATTACATATACAACAAATACAAGGCTTGGAGAGGGGGAGAGAAAAAGACATAGCCAGTAGGCATCCCAGGACCAAGGAATGTCATGGCATTCATTCAGTACCTTTAGTTTTCTTTTTGACTCATGTACCCTGCACTGCTTTCTGGAGAAGCTAGTGACACAGAAACACCAATAAGCACAGATGAGAAAAACCTTAAGGAAAGTCAGCTCGCTTTAGTCAAAGGGCCAGGAAAGGGACAGCCTAGCAAGACAGAGATCTTTTGGACAGTAAGTTTTAGACACAAACTCCAGCTCAACACCACAGAGAAGCTGCAGGCCCACTCCCACCCCCACCCCACATCAGTGCCCTAGTGGGGAATGTGAACTCCTACCCACTCACAGCAGTAAGAAGGGACCCCAATTTTGACATTATACTATTACTATGTAAAATGTAACCATTGGGGTCAACTTGTGAAGGTTATGCAGGACCTCTCTGTGCTATTTGTGCAATGTCTTGTGAAAGTCTGTCATCTCAAAATGAAAAATTAAATCAGAAATCTTCCAACAATGAAAAGACTAGGACCAGGTGGCTTCACTGCTAAATTCTACCAAACCTTTAGAGAGGAATTAATACCAGTTCTTTCCAAACTATTCTAAAAAATTAAACAGAAACCGTTCTCCCAAACTCATTCTACGAAGCCAGCATCACCCTGATACCAAAACCAAAAGATACAACAAAAAAAGAAAACTACAGGCCAATATCCTTGATGAATTTAGATTGTAAAATCCTCAACAAAATACTAGCAAACAGAATAGAGTAACATATCAAAAAGTTTATACACCCGGATCAAGTGGGATTCATCCTGGGAATGCAGGGATGGTTCAAC
>NW_007737063.1:55216-56607 GCF_000696425.1 Galeopterus variegatus
CAAAAAGTTTATACACCCGGATCAAGTGGGATTCATCCTGGGAATGCAGGGATGGTTCAACGTATATGCAAGTCAACAAATGTGATGCACCACATCAACAAAGTCAAGAACAAAAACCATATGATCATCCCATTAGATTCAGAAAAAGCATTGGACAAAATTCAACAGCCCTTCATAATAAAGATTCTCAACAAGTTAGGTATAGAAGGAAGGTACATCAACATAATAAAAGCCATATACAATAAACCCACTGCCAATATCATCCTGAATGGGGAAAAGCTGAAAACTTTCCTCCCTCCACTCCTATTTAACATAGTACTAGAAGCACTTGCCAGAGCAATTAGACAAGAAAAAGAAATAAAGGGAATCCAGATAGGTAAGAAGGAAATGTCCCTGTTCGCAGATGACATGATTCTATATATTGAAAACCCAAGAGTCTCTACCAAAAAACTCTTTGAGCTCATAAATGAATTCAGTAAGGTTGCAGGATACAAAATCAATATAAAAAAATCAGTAGCATTTGTATGCTCCAACCATCAAACTAGAAGAAAAAGAGATCAAGAAAACAAGCCCTTTTATAACAGTCACCAAAAAAATAAATAAATAAATAAAAATAAATAAAATCATTAGGAATAAATCTAGCCAAAGAGGTGAAAGTTCTCTACAATGAGAACTACAAATCACTTCTAAAAGAAATTAAAGAAGACACTAAAAGATGGAAAGACATTCCTTGTTCATGGATTGGAAGAATCAATGTAGTAAAAATGTCCATACTACCCAAAGCCATCTACATATTCAACGTGATCCCCATCAAAATACCAACGACACTAATGACATTCTTCACAGAAATAGAAAAAGCAATCCTAACATTCATATGGAACAATAAAAGACCTCAAATAGCCAAAGCAATCCTGGGCAAAAATGTAAAGCCAGAGGCATTACACTTCTTGACTTCAAACTGTATAATCTATAGTAACAAAAATAACATGGTACTGGCATAAAAACAGACACATGGACCAATGGAACAGAATAGAGAATGCAGAAATCAACCCATGTATTTACAGCCAACTGTTCTTTGCCAAGGGCACCAAGAACATACATTGGGGAAAAGACTGCCTCATTAATAAATGGTGCTGGGAAAACTGGATATCCATTTATAAGAGAATGAAACTTAATCTGTACCTCTCACCATATGCCAAAATCAACTCAAAATGGACTAGAGACTTAAATATAAGGCCTGAAACTTTAAAATTCCTAGAAGAAAACATAGGGGAAATGCTCCAGGATTTAGGACTGGGCAATAGCCTTATGAATAGCACCCCAAAAGCACAGGCAACAGAAGAAAAAATAAACAAATGGGATTATATCAAACCAAAAAGTTTCTGCACAGC
>NW_007737063.1:58434-59615 GCF_000696425.1 Galeopterus variegatus
AATCAACATTGTACCCCACATGTATAATAAATTATCTAAAACAAACAAACAAACAAACAAACAAATGGCCTGTTTGATGATATTTTTCCTTTCTCATCTGGGTGCTCGGTAGTCACTTTTTTTTTTATCGTCACTCTGATACATCCTCACTGGGTTCAGTGTCTTGTGGCAAAACAATTGGAATGAACAGTTGTTTGCCTATTTCAATTTTGATACAATGACACAAAATTTTAGATTTGGAAGGAGTGCCACTTAGCACTAGGCAAGTTCACTTTTAAATGAAAGATCCAAGGGAACTTTGGTAGTTCTATGGAAAAGTAGGTTATGTTTATGAGCAAAAGCGTCCAACAGGGCGAGATATCAGGGAAAAAGACAGAACACTAGGAAAACACTTTTATAACAAAACTCCACTCAATTCAATAAAAAGTCGTCATGATTCCCTTTCTTAATTTTTCATTTCAAAGTAATTCAGTGCAGATTTTATGTAAGGACAATGACTGCTGAGTGGGACATTAGCAAAGAAGAGTTCCACTTTCTTTTTTTTTTTTTTTTTTTNAGAAGAAAAAATAAACAAATGGGATTATATCAAACCAAAAAGTTTCTGCACAGCAAAGGAATCAGTCAACAGAGTGAAAAGACATCCTACAGAATGGGAAAAAGTATTTGCAAACCATGCATTTGACAAGGGATTAATATCCAGAATATACAAAGAGCTCAGGCAAGTTTACAGTTACAAACCAAATAATCCAATTAAAAAATTGGCAAGGGAGCTGAATAGATATTTCTCAAAGGAAGACACACAAATGGCCAATAGGTATATGAAAAAATGCTCAGCATCACTAATCATCAGGGAAATGCAAATTAAAACCATGATGAGATATCACCTCACCGCAATCAGACTGGCTATTATAAAAAAGAGAATAACAAATGCTGGCAAGGATGTGAAGAAAGAGGAACCCTTCTGCACTGTTAGTGGGACTATAAATTAGTACAGTCATTATGGAGAACAGTATGGAGGTTCCTTAAACTACAGATAGAACTACCATATGATCCAGCAATCCCACTACTGAGGATATATCCAGAAGATTGGAAAACATCAGGTCGAAGGGATAACTGCACTCCCGTGTTTATTGCAGCTCTATTTACAGTAGCCAGATGATGGAACCAACCTAGATGTCCAT
>NW_007737063.1:61604-65126 GCF_000696425.1 Galeopterus variegatus
GCCGCGCTTCCCAAGCAGCGCACTTATCCAGTGCGCCACCGGGCCAGCCCCAGAAGAGTTCCACTTTCAACCTACAGAAAACACTCGCCTAACACCTCACTACCCTAGGAAGGGACACATCTGTTACTAAGATAGACAAGGTCCCAGCTGCCATGGATCTTCTGTGAAGTGTTGACACCTAGGATGTTGCCTGGAATCTTCTAGAAGCAGAATAACCTAACAATGTTGGAAGGAATTCAGGGTTTCTAGCATGAAGGGGGACAAAACCCAGCAGTCCCCATTGCCCAAGAAAGGTAGAATGTGGGCAGTGGGTCAGACTTGCCCTTTCTGATTACAACTATGGAAACTGGTGAGGAAGTTTGCTGGCCACCAGAACTGATATGCATTTTGTGGAGATCATGGACCAGCAAGGTCCCTCTATTCACTTCCAGGAGCTCAGGAGGACATGGGGCACACACTGTCAGGGCGTGGTCAGCTGGCCCGGCCCTGGACCTGGTCACTCACCACACAGGAAGCAGTTAAAGGTGAATGTCAGGTGAACAGCAAGCACATTTTAATTTGAGTATGTCCCATGCAACACTGTCCTGTAACTGCATGTGCTGAAGCAGGGCCCCCTCTCCCAGCTACTTTGTTCTTTTGCTTCTACAGCCCCTGCAGGTGCTCAGAAGGAGGCCAGAGGGTGCTGTGAGCACTTCCCTCCTGTGCAGGCAGCTGGGGTACTTGGGAATTCACCTCATCCCAGGCGGTCTTGGCAAGGATCGTCCTGCTCTCTTGCTTCACGAGGAGACCACACCTGGGTGTAACTCACGTTCCAGCACTCCCGGCACTCAGCATGGGCTGGAGCTTGTCTGAGATTGCACCCTTGCTTGGTCCCTTCCCCTTCCCTGCTCTGCTTCCCCACTTCCTCATAGATTTCCTGGGGGAACACAGGAGCTCTATTACTAGGGTTTGCCTCTGGGCATTCCAGCTCAAGACAGTCCTGAAATAAAAAGGTGAGAGGATAGATTTGGCCCTGAGGAATTGGTCCCCATGGTGAGAAAGATTGTCTTAATAGACACAAAAACTGGAAATTCTTTCCTCCAATGTGGTTTGATATAAATAGATAAAGCTTAGAGTAAAACCTGGAAACCCAACACTTGTTTATAAAAGGAAAGTCTTTTTGATAGTGAAAGTATTATGTTCTAGAGAAAAGCCAAGAAAGAGTTTTAATCATGGAGTCTGTGGGGGAGCTGAGCCACACAGTCCTGCCCACAGCATCCCGGGATCTGACTGGGGGAATTCGGGGGCCTCCAAATCTAGCACATCCCAAAATGTAAAGTGTACAATCAGAACTTCGAGGATGAGGTTCAGTGAGTACCTGAGAGCCCCATCTAGTAATTATCTTTGTGAAATTATCTCCTCATGGGATATTTTAAAATGCTCATGGATGTTTGCTTTCTCCTCTCTCCTCATCAAATGAGTTCCAGGAAACTTGGAGCATCTCCAACCCTCACGGCCACCCTAACCCTTCTCCATCAAGCATTATCAAAGAGCAAAAGTTCTGTTTTCCTAAGTGACAAGGACAAGGCAGGACACCCCAGCAGAAAGCCTCACTAGACACCCAAGGAGGAGCACGTGACACCCATTAGAAAGTCACCGATTCCTCCAGGAGAACTCCTTGTGAAACAAAAATGTTCTCGCAAACAGTCAGGCAGAAGGCACCGGGGAGTTTAAGGTGTGCTTGTTTCTCAGTTCCAGGAGGTGTGTGGGTGTATTGGAGTGGCATGTGGACTGTGTGCTGGCATGTGGTGACAACGCAACCCTGGCATTCTTTTCCTCAGAACCTCCTGACGACGATGCAGGTAAAGAATCCGGGCTTTTTCTGCTCCTGAGACCTGCTCTCAGCTGGGCTTGTAGAGGTAGGAAACAATTCGAACTACAGAAATGTGACATCCCTAGGAAACACGAGTGAAACACCGCAATTGTTCTTTACTGGATGCCAACGATGTACCAAGAACTTTATATGTATTGTCTCATTTAATTCATTGCTATTATATATGTTTTATAGAGAGGAAAACCAAGACTCCAGAAAATAAAGAACTTGCCCCAGTTCAGTTAGCTGGAGAGGGGTGGAGCTGGGATCCTAACACCATCTGTCTGTTTACAGAGCTTCACATCCAACCTCGGCACAGAACTGTCCACCTGAAAGAGAAGTCTGGAAAGGGGCTGTACATGCACACAGGATTTCATTGAACACCTATCCCATGCAGAAGAAGTAAGAAACATATAACACTCTCATGAATACAAGACTTCTGCAGGTGGAATAGTTAAAGAAAAAAGGCAACCCACTCTCCCTGCTCTGAGTTTAAAGGCAATTATCTCCAGACAAGGAAAAAGTTGAGCTTGTCTTTGGATCAACATGTTTGTTACTTAAACAAAGACACTATCAAGTAAAAACTGAAACAAAATGTGCCCTGTGCTCTGGAATTCTACAGTTATGAAAAATTGTCTGAGCTGCTACTGCCCTGATGGAGTGACCTTTTACATCCAGCATTCTACTCAGGTATAACCAGAATTCCAACCAATTTCTTGCTCAGAGGTAGTATAGAAACTTGTTACCTTAATTTAAAAAAATTTTTTTGTTTTGTACCCTCATCAACTCTGCACCAAGCTGAGGCTGACCTACTTTTGCTGCAATGTGGGATTTGCTGTTAATTATAGCCATTACGGTGCCCTGAACACTGGCATCATCCCCAGGATGTTGGTTTTTTCTTAATGTTATTGCTATCCAGATTACACAGTTTTTGTGCCAGCAGGAGGCCGGCTAATGGCCCAGGAACAGGGCTGGCAGGTCCTGCAGACATGGTAGAAGTCAGCACGAGCCCTTCTCAGGATTTCTTCAGTGACCACTCAGCTGACCTTGTGGAGAGTTACCCCTTGGTACAGCCCTAGGAAACTCCAACTGCCCTGATAATGTCCTGGAAAAAAAGGTTCTTTAAGATGACCCAGTAGAGTAAGCCATTTGGGTTCTAAAGAATAGAGTTTTCAGAGGGAAATTAAAATCTTTCCAAAAGAACTGACTTCCAGACACCATATTCTTCCATTTCTCTCCCTCTTTCTCTGTCCCTTCCTACCTTCCTTCTTACTCACTCCTGGTCTTAGCTGGGACTGCTCTAACAAATATATCATAGACTTGGTAGCTTCAACAACAGAAATGTATTTCTCACAGTTCTGGAGCCTGGGAAATCCAAGATCAAGGTGGCAGCAGATCGGGTGTCTGGTGAGGGCCCCTTCCTGGTCTGCAGATGGCGGTCTTCCTGCATGTCCTCACATGGTGCAGAGCATTCCAATCATGAGAGTTCCATCCTCATGATCTCATAGGTTTCAACATATGAATTTTGGAGGGACGGTGTCTGGTGAGGGCCCCTTCCTGGTCTGCAGATGGCGGTCTTCCTGCATGTCCTCACATGGTGCAGAGCATCCCAATCATGAGAGTTCCATCCTCATGATCTCATAGGTTTCAACATATGAATTTTGGAGGGA
>NW_007737063.1:65461-66551 GCF_000696425.1 Galeopterus variegatus
AGAAATGTATTTCTCACAGTTCTGGAGCCTGGGAAATCCAAGATCAAGGTGGCAGCAGATCGGGTGTCTGGTGAGGGCCCCTTCCTGGTCTGCAGATGGCGGTCTTCCTGCATGTCCTCACATGGTGCAGAGCATCCCAATCATGAGAGTTCCATCCTCATGATCTCATAGGTTTCAACATATGAATTTTGGAGGGACACAAACATTCAGTTGATGGCAATCCCAAATTTGATTGGGATTACTGGCAATGATAGTGATAGGCAGCATTGATGGGACGACACTAAATGCAGGTATTCACTCCTTTCACCTTCCTGTCAGTCCCAAGCATGGGACTCTCATTACCCCCCCTTTCAGATTGGAAAACTGTGGCAGTTGGAGATACAATGAATGACTTCTCTGAATTGCAGAGGCAGGATTTCAATGCAGGTGATCCTCAACCTCCCCAACAAACTCCACCTGTGCCAGGATGCAGTACAGCAGTGGGGTAAACAGATGGCTCGGGAGTGGCTCCCACCCCCATGGAGCTCAGCGGAGGCTGGGAGTCTGACAGCACGAAGATTTACCACTCACTGGGAAACCAGCCCCAAATTAATTAAATTGACAGTATTGAAAAAGGGTGGTGATTAACGCTTCTTATTCTCGTGGTTGAAAGGAATACATGTTGCCAAATCTAATTAGTTCTCACCTCCATAATAGATGATCCAGATGGCGAGGTGCTGAGTTGACCTGGGATGTGCCTAATGGGAAAGCTGAGCCTGGAACCGCACCTAACAGAACCCAGTTTTAAGAGGGAGGTACTTATTTACTTAGAGATTGTTGATATGCTAATTACAAATCACTCTCTCCTGCTCATTAGAGTGACTCCCCATAGGGAATTTCCCTTTCTTTAACTCTGTACTAATTACAGATCTATTCTTAAAGTGCAGCAGAATGGTGAAGAATGAGACCTCAGCAGGGAGAGACCAGCCTCCCCCAATGGAAGAGCCTCTCCATGGAAGTTACTTTAATTATGAAATGGTGAAACTGATTTCAGAAATGAGACTAGAGATTTCCCTCATTGGTAGTCTGCTTACTGACTGTAATTTTGGAC
>NW_007737063.1:67003-82094 GCF_000696425.1 Galeopterus variegatus
TGGTCTGCAGCTGTGGAGGAGAGATGACAGCCAGGCTCTGGGCAGCCAGGGCGAGCTGCAGGGAAAGCCACTGTGTGGATTCTTGCACTTCGGGCGTGCCCAGGGCCCAGCCACAGCCAGTGTCCATCAGCCCCATCACTTGCATTTAACTAACCTGGATTTTGGCTTTTCACTAACTGCAACCGGTCTCTTTCTGATAATTACAAATATAGCAGGGTTTTTCTTTTCTTCTTGCCTTTATTGCTTGTACAGATTTCCTTCAGTGGAAAAGTCTAACAGGGTACAGTGATTTTCTTGGTAATCCATGGAAGTTACTTTAATTATAAAATGGTGAAATTGATTTCAGAAATGAGACTAGAGATTTCCCTCTTTGATAGTTAGAGAGGAATGTGTCCTCTCTCATGGCACATGGATCAGACCAGTTTTAAGAAAGCTGTAGGAGTTGTGTCTTTATGCAGACATCTGTCATTCTTTGATGCTCACAAAAGGAGTTTCCTTGCATTTTTAGGGTATTTTAAGGGAATGACCTTAAGTCTTCACTATGTGGCTCAATTTACCGTCTACTCCATGAAATGTGGGGTCTGTCACACACCACATCTGCCCACCACAGTCTTTCAATCCAGATGGGAGGTGGACTGGCACGGAGGTAGCATTCTATTATTCTCCCAAGGGACCTCAGGCAAAGTGCTATGGGGTTCGAAGACAAGCAGAACCTACCCTCCTGAGAAGAAAAGGAAAACCTGGGGAAGGAGGTTTGTTTGGAGCAGGACTAGAAGACTGAGAAGGATTCTGGTAGCCCCAAAGGAGAGAAGAGTCTGCATCAGCAAAAAAGACCCAGACATGGGAGGTTCCGGCAAGCACTCAGTCACCGAAGACAGTGCGGTTCTTTAAAGCAGGAGGCAGCCACAGGGTTAGCTGGGTGACCTTCAGGAGGGTCTGGAATATGGGCTCCAACTTGTCAGCAATGCTGGGCAGCAGCAGAGTCTGAGAAGTCTGAGTCTTCCTGTAGTAGGTGGTGAAATATCAGGAAGGGGCTCAGACTTTACACAGATAAGGAAGAATCTCTTCCAGCACCGGCTGTTCTGAGGGCCTTTGACTCATCATACCAGCATGCCGTATTTTGAGGTGAAACTCCCTGAGTTCCTTCAACACCTCCTGGCTATTTTCTATGCTGAAACTAATTTTTACTCCCTCTTTTATGCCTCATTTAAAAATTGCCCCCAAACTCTACCACTGCCAGAGAGAGAAGTGCGATTACATAACAATATTAGAATTATGTTTGACTTCATGTTAAATCCATTTATAGAAAACAAATGGATACTGAATAGAGAAAATATTTCCAACTTGTAATTTCTTCCTCCAAGAAAATTAATAAAAACGGATATTAATTTGGAAAGCTGGGTCTTGAGGAAAAAATACAAGTAACATCTTATTATAAGGGGGACGATTTGCTATTGGCATTACACATGGGTAGCTAAAACATGAGTTCAGCATGTCTTTGTAAATCTGTATTAATAAAAGCAATAGAACTTCATATAAGCATATTTTTAGTTTTGTGTTCTTTCAACCTAATAATACTTTTAGTTTTATTACTTCATTTTAGTCTCCCTGTGCTTCGTTCTCACTGAAGCACGTTAGTTACTATGGCAATGAAGGGGTAAGAGAGGAGGAAGGACTGCACCGTCACCATAGCTGTGAATGAGACCATTTACATGCCAGGCGGGCACTGGAGCATGGGGTATAAAGCAATTACAGAAGTGATTTCTAGAAATTCCTTGTGCAAATCATGTGGCTATTTCACTCAATTATGTGATGCATAAATTTAAATTAGACCGCTATTACTTAGCACTCATTGCATCAAGGGCATCTCTGAGTGTCTTATGCTGCACTGTGAAAGCTCACTTTGGTGCAGCATTTTCATAGTAATCCTCCGTTATCTTTTCTGATGACATTCTGAAAGATTTATGTTGCTCACTCAACAAATGCTAAATACTTGTAGGTCAAAGACTTTCCCATGGATTTTATGGTGTAGAGAATGTTAACATTGTAATTGTTGTAGCAGGTATGGTTGACAGCAGAATTTAATGGTGAATTCAGCAGGAAAAAAAAAATCTACTGTAGTCACGGTGAGGCAGGGACAATAGCGAGATCAGATTTTTCTTTTCTGTGAAGAAAACTCAGCCACCCATCCCTCGGGGTGTCCCCTGCACTGCTGGGAAGAACCATTTCGGAGAAAGGGCAGACAGTGCTCTTTGAAACCAAATGATCCTCCCTTTCTCTTCCACCATCACCGCCATGGTGTGTAATGCACCCAGAAACTCAATGCCACTCTGGGTGTAGGGATGGGTGTCACCAAGGACCATTGTCCTTTGAGCCACACTGCTTCCTATCAGCTCACTGTCCTCCTTACATTTGTGGACCTCAGGAAGCTCAGAATTGTGGACTTTTTTTCCAGGTATTTTCAATTTCTCACTGGTTAGACGTCATTCTTACCATCTGCTCTGTTCCTGTAGCCTCACCTGCCTCATGGATGTGTGTGGCTTTTTCCCCACATCTGCGTGTGTTTCTAACACAGCAACATTGCACCTGTTCAGTTATCAGGGGTGGGCGACACTTTCCAGAGAAGATTCCCTCAAATCTAGAATGGTTTTGGTTATCCATGAACCCCAAAGGAAGAAGTGAGATAGAATGATGCTTCCTCATTTCTAACTAGGGCAAGGACAAGTTCAGGAATGAGGACACAAATGACCAGAAGGAGCTCACGTACAAGAACTGGAAGAGATTATGCTTTTCCAAAGAAGGTAAGAAAAACATGGGTTAACAGTAACCTGTGTGGAGACTTTTGCATTTAAAGGTCTCTAAAACTTGATGAAAAGTTAGAAGATATGGAAAATGTTGATAGTTAAAGGATCATACAAGACGGCCATGAACCGAGGCTGTGCTCAGAGGAGAAAAGTTCAAAGTCAGCAGGCACTGGAACTGGCTGTGAAGCTGAGGCCATGGTGTCCGTACTTTGAGTTACGGGGGACATTTATTTTATTGTATTTATTGAGTTATCTTATTTTGTGTATGCATTTCCATTTAGAATTTGTGTACGTCAACATCAAAATAGCTTGGTTTTATGTATTTATTTAGGTGCTTGCTAAGTTCTTTTCCAACCTGAGCTCTTTATGCATTTCAAGGGGAGTAGATTCTGGGCTATTTGACTGCAGACCAATCATTCATTGGAATTTCATTAGGAAATGTCCAGTCATGACAACAGATAGCAAATGATGCCTGGTTACCAGATGTTTTCTTAACTAGCTCTTCAATAGCCAGATGTGGCTGGGAACATCTCGCTGCTATTGATCCATATTAAATGTGTCACGTTTGTGTGTGTGAGAGCCAGCAGTTCATTCTGATTTTGGCCTTTTAATAATGAAGACAGGATAGTTTCAAAGTTGAGGTGGGTTTTCTTAAAATAAAGATCCTACTAATGACGGTCTCCCCTGTAGAGGCCATTAAGGATGCAATGATTGTGTACTTCTGCTTATTTAAATCAAATCATGTAAGTGCTGTGGCCTAGCTTGTGGACCACCACCCCAATGGATAAATGAGGCTTTATTCAAGCACATGGCACCTACCATCTGTGCTGGGGAGTACACCTTTTTTTGATGGAATTATTTCCCAGGGTCTTCAAAGACTGTGTTCAATGTACTTGTAACAATTTCCTGAGAAATCCTTTGGCACCTCTTCAGGGGTGCATGGAAGTGGTCTGCTGCGGTGCAATCAGACCCACAGCCTCCTTCCCTTACCAGCACGTCCCCTGAGGTGAGTGTCCTTCCTCTTGTGCCCTCATGTGCTCTTCATAAACTGTGCATGATCATTCTTGCCCTTTCTACTGCACAACTGTTGTGAGAATAAAAAACATCAGCAGTGAACATGCCTTAAAAACACATACATTTCATGACCCTGTTTACACAAGCTCTCTGGCTGTTTCCTTTTTTCCAGTGATTTCAGCTTTCCCCGTTCTACTTCATCTCTGTTCTACCCCTTCAAAAGCCCCCTACCCATCTCAGTACCTCTAGGAAAACGTATAATGGCATTTCCTAATGTGTATACTATGGAATGTTAATAGGGATTGCATTGTTTAAAAGATTGTCCTGGGGTCAAATATGCCTGAAGTTAGAAAAGGGCCTCTCATGGAGGGACTCTTTGGGGTCACCTATGTGCTAGAAATCTCCACAGGTGACAGAAGATGCAGTGGGCAGGGTTCTGCAGATGCTCCTCAACTTATTTGCTCATGGAATCCTCTTGCTCTCCTAAGATCATCTCCCAGGGACAGACTTCTAAGGGCTGCTCTTGGGAAATTTTGCTCTCTGCTGTGCTTCCTGACCCTTTCTACCTCACCGCACTTACAGCTCACTGGGGCAAGTGGAGGAAGCTGCATGTGGCCACATGGCACAGGCAGGGGGCTGCAGCAGTCTCAGACCCTGCCAGCTTCTACAGGGTGAAGGGAGGACATGCACGTTTGCACAGGCACACCAGCGCTGCTCGGTGATATTCTTTTCACTTCTGATGCACTGGCTTCCCCAGAGAGTAAACTGAGGCTGCTCATGCAGAACTCCTCTGAGTTCTAACTAGCCCCTGTGATCTCATCCTCGGTACAGCCACACCAAGGAGGGCAGCTCTCAGCCTGGCATAGCACGGGCAAGCCTTGGCCATCTTTTCTGAATGTCTTCCATTCCCACTGCCCTCCACCCTCTTCAAAGAAGTGAGAGGGGCCGCTTTTGAAAACCTAATGCTGCAGGGATCCCCTTGCTGGACACCCTTGGTGGGCTCTCCATCCACCTGAGGTGGAGCCAAAGCCCCTCAGCAGGCCGGTGACTGGGCCCTGACGACACTTTCACTTGCAGCTGCTGTCACACAGACAGTCCCAGGTTCTAGAACACCCCGCCCATGCAGCCTGGCTTCCCACTCATGCTTCCCTTAGATCGGACACGTTGGATTCTTGTCCTTCACTCTTTCTCTCTGGATGTCTGGCAGCAGCAGGCCCCCTGCTCTGGGGTGGTCTCCCTCAGCTAGTGCGGTCACCTCTGTGCAGCCCAGCCTGTTTCCCTTGTCCCTTTAGGTCCCTTGTTCATTGACTTTCCGCCTCTCTCCCTGAGAGCTGCCCAGCCCCGTTCAATGCCTGACAAGTCGGTGCTTCATGAACATTTTTTTGAATGGACGAATGAAACACAAAGACAGTCACAAGAGACCTTTCCCATGGCGAGCCCCTGGGCAATTAGAAAGCAGTTCATTACTTGCACAACTAACCCACGAGAAGTTGGGTCTGAGTAAGTGAAATCACCACCCACTAAATACCATGGTAGCACCATGGCCCTTGGCAGAAACAGCTCTGAAAGCCCAGAAAGAGCCACGGAAGAGAGGGTGATATCAAAGTAGTCAAAGAGCATCATTCTGCACATCAGGAAAAGTGCTCTTAGGAGTTCAAGAAAAGCGGAAGAAATATTAAGTCTCCTCTTAATAAATAACCTATAAAAGGGTTAGAAATATGATGTTTAAATATCATATTTAAAAGTCACATTCATAATAACAGGTTATCAGAGAACACGTTTCCTAGTATTGTGTATAAAACCTGAGCATTTTACACACCTGCCTGCCTTTACCAAACCAGTCCCCAGGAGTGGCTCACCAGTCAACATGGTGACTGCACGTTCTGATATTCCCCCTAGCAGACATCTTCGACACATGTCCCCGACCTTCCCTGCTCTCTCCATGCAGCCAGGCACAGAGGCTGTGGCTGGGGGCAGGGGTGGAGCTGGGCCCCCCTTCCGAGTCTCCTGGGCTCCTGAGCCAATGTCCCCAACATGTAGCCAGCTCTGAAAAGGCAGGGATTGTGGTCGCTGCCGTTAATATGGTTATCAGAATTGTTCTGATGGTAGTTGTCAGGGGATCTGAGTGAAAACCAGAATGACGCATGTTCCTTTCTTCTTCTGACCAGCCCTAGGATATCGCTGCCTGCAGTGGGACCTCCCTATGGCCTCACCCTCTGGAAACTCTCAGAGAACGGGGTGGGTCAGAAGAGGCGAAAGAAGAGATCTCTACTCTGGGGTAAATGCTCCCTACCCCCCACCCCCGGCTTTCAGAGTTCCAAGTTTCCCTCCCAGAGTGGCTTGGTGGCCTGCACTCTGTCCCTTGGTGCTGACTCTTCCCTTCTCCTCTCGGGGCAGGAGGAGATTTAAGGCTATGGCTCATGACACCTCCCACCTGTGATACCGGAGTGGGACTTGGAAGTCACTGCATCCCAAACCTGCCCTTGAGAGCACAGCTTCTGTCAAGGTTTGTGAAGCTTGGCCACGTACTTAGAGCCTCTCATTCCAAACCAGCCCAGCTGATGGTCTGTGCTAAACATTTCCAGCAGAGGCCCCGTGAGGTGGTCTCCATGGTGATGATGTACTGTGGGTCTCCTAGGAGACCGTTACTCATGTGACAGACTTCAGCTTCATTTTACTGCCCAAAATGTGAAGAGATTTTCCTTTTCATACTGAGCCAGGCCCAGAACGCATAAGTTAAAATTTAAGTATTTCTAACCATTGTTTTTCACATGGTGTAAAAAGATATTTCAAAGAGGAAAGAGAGGCCTAAAAGTTAAGTAAAATAACACACTGTTTATTGAAATACATTATAAATTGTCTGAAGGAAGTGATGAGCCACCATAAGCTTTTTGTAGACATTTGACATTTACCTCAATTTAACGTCAGATGACATATGATACCTGACCTGGTTGACACTGGATTTAGGAACACATGGAACATCCTGCAGTGCATGGGTTCAGACTGACCCCACAGGAGCTGCTGTTTACCCAGCAGCACAGCCACATGGGCTCCTGGACAAAGCACATAACTATGTCCTTGTGGCAAAAACATGACATTGTCTTAAAGCCCAGAATATGCCAAGCTCACAGACCCAGGCCCTGCGGGTGATGCCCCAGAGTTCCTGTGAGGCATTGGGGCTGCAACATGGAGGTGGCAGGCCAAGCACTTGTGCATCTGACCAAAAAGCCTCATCTACTTTCACCAAAAAAGAGATATTGGTTCATCCTAGGCTCACCCACAAGAAGGCTATCTATCATTATTCCTTGCTGCAAAATGACACAGCAGCACGTGAGAAAGACCAGGAGGCATACAGAGGGCACACAGCAGGCTGGGCATAGATGGCCCTCCTCCTGTTTGAGTCAACACAGTCCAGGACATGTTTCTGAATTCTCCTGAGGACCAGAGGCTCTGCAAGGATGAAGAATGGCTGGTCTCTGCCTTCCAAGAGGTCATATTCCATCAGAAGAGTCAACATACACCATGAATGTTATAAAACAGGGTTCATAGCAATGCAGAGGCATCTTCTAAGTGACTGGGTGCCTGTTGCTTTACCCACCACGGATTTGTCACCCCACTTCCCCTGGGTGATGGAGCCACAAAAGATTACTCAAAGCCCATCTCTTCTGAGCAGTGAGAAGCCCCAAAGTAGTTAACTTCCCTGGAACCCTCAATGAGAGGCATTCCTTCCTTGGGAAATTAACCCCGAACTGGGGTTCTCTTTCTGCATTTATTTTCCAGACCAGGAAGTTACAGGAAGAGAACATAGGTGGGGTTATAGTTTAACAATATAGACTGGTAACTCTCAGTGAAACAAGCCAGATGACATTCCATAAGGCAATTAAGTGGTCCACCAGCAAAAGCTTGATCTCAGAAAACATTCCTTTCTTACAGCAATTTCTCAGTATCTTTACATATCAATCAGTAACTAGTCTGTCCTTGAGCCAGCAACCTTGCTGTGCCACAAATCTTTATCTTACAAGGGAGATTTTATAGCCTGAGGAAAATTTCCTGTCCTCCACAAGGTCAATATTTGAAACTGCAAGGGTTTGGAAAACCAGGCCCTGTGAAGTACATTTGCTTTATGAATCCTCTACAGGTGCCCAGAGAAGGGAATGACTGATTTTGTTCAATGGAAGGTTGGAGGTGATGTCGGACTTGTAAGGTTGAAAAGGCTGAAAAGGAAGGCCTCAAAGAAAGGGTCATATTTAAACTCACCATCAAAGAGCAAGTTTAAATTAGTCCAGCAAGGTGGTTGTAGGAATTGAGTTCAGGTTGAGAAAAAACCCAGTTGTGCCGAAATGCCTGGCAGGAGGAGTAGAGGATCAGATGTCTGTGCATGCTGGGCTTCCTGCCCCTTCTTACATGGCATTGCAACCAACCATGATCACCCAGAGAGGGTTTTGTTTCAACTATCTCTGACTGGACATAAATCATATTCAGATTTGTTAAATAAAAAATGAATATTTGTTTTTTGTGGGGGGAGGAAAGGAAAATACCAGTCAAGGGGAAAAAGTTTTCTATTATGCAGGATGAGTAAGTTCTGGAGGCCTAATTGTACAGCAATGAGACTGTGGTTAACAATACTTTATTGTGCACTAGGAATTTGCTAAGACCTTAAGTGTTCTCACCCAAAAGAAAAAAAAAGAAAGGAAAGGATAACTATATGAGGTCATGGATATATTAATTAGCATGAATGCGGTAATTATGTCACAGCATTAAGTGTATATCAAATCATTAAATTGTACTCCTTAAATATACACAATCTATTGCCAAATATTCCTCAGTAAAAGTAATAATAAATAAAAACATAACCATGGCATCATTATTACACCTAAACAAATTTTCTTAATTAGTGTTTAATAATTTTTTATTGCATTGATCAGAGAAACTCTGAACACAAGACATAAATCAAATAATTAGGTCCTTTGTTTTAAAGTTCCTATTATATTTTATTACACAGGAATATGATACACGAGTCACTTCCATTATCTTATTATATCAGTATCTCCATTACATAAGCCGACATTTCTCTGTCAAATGTCTTGACTGATGGAACAGATATCTGGATGGGTCCTTTTCTATTGCTGTGTAAGTGTCTTAGTAGGAGTATAGCATCCTCCAGCTATAAATAACTAGAAATGAATACAAATACAGGATTTTGAAATTTATTTTTTAAAAAAATAAATATTTGCCCTCTTGTGACAGGCTTGCTCAATCGGCATAAGGCTTCAATTATGCAATATGAATAGAGATCTTCTGTGCAACACAGTGCCTGTAATTAACAGTATGCACTGTGCACTGATAATCTGTTTAGAGGGAAGATCTTGTGTTAAGTGTTCTTACCACAAACGCACTTACACACACACAAACACACACACACAGAAGAATACAAAGAAACTTCTGGAGGTGATGGATATGTTTAGTACCTTGATTGTGGTGATGGTGTCATGGGTACATCCAAACTCATCAAAATGGATATGTTAAGTACGTGCGATGTTTTTGGTATATCAATCAATAAAGCTTAAAAAAAGAAGTAAATATTAAAAACACAAGGATAAAAAGTAAAATAATAAATGTTGGTACAGTTCATAAAAAATAGAAAATTTTGGCTGCTGTTTCTAAATTGACCATTAGTTTCTTTAGATCAGGACACAGCGTTCTTAGTTTACTTCTTATCAAGCCGGTTACTTAGCATATGAAAAAAATTGGGTCATGACAAGCTGTTTTCCCAGTGATTTCTCTTGCATAAAGAACATGGGTTGATTAGCTTCCCACTACTGTCTTAGTTGGAATCAATTTGAGGAACTGGTCTTATTTTGATAGGTATTTATGTGATCCATGTGCATGTTTGCACCCACACAGGAGGAACCCACTGGACTATACAGCTCTGATACATTAGAACTTCGTAATTTTGTGCTGATACCAATGAAAAGAGACCAAAAGAGTCTCAATAATGTGTTGCTATTTATATCACATCTCTTCCATTTTCTTTGGTGAATCAGTTACCTGAGATGAGGTTTAGACTTTATTTAATTAGCTGAATTACTGAATATCCTGGCACATTAATCCAAATACAAATGGGAGAAAATGATTTAACTGTTGGACTAATGCAAAAATAAAGTGAAGTAGGTCTCAACAAATATAAAACAGACCAATTAAATATGATGCAAGGTGAATTAAATACTGATATTGTGAATATAGTGCTTAAAAATACATGCAGATGCAATGTTTTGGAGCTGTAGTCCAGGCACTCAGAATAGTTTTCTTTTTATGAAACCCATTGGAAGGTCAATGCTAGGAGCAGAAGAAAGGAAACATTAACTTTAACAAATCTTTAAAAATTTGTGTCAATAAAATGACCCTAATTCAATGAACTCACAGGTAGAATATGAACCCTTGAACAACTCCAGATATAAAACTTCTGATTTGAATCCAGCAGTTTGCATATGCAGTTTCATGATATTTTGAGGAATATGGGAGACTGTGGTCTTAAGAACAAACATCAGGATTAGAGCTTGAAGGAAGGAAAAAAAGGAAGGAAGGAAAGGAGGAAGGGAGGGAGGGAGGGAGGAAAACGAAAAGGAAAAGAGAGAGAGAGAAAAAGTAATAATTCTAAAGCCATATAAAGAAAGAAAATGTCTGTGTCTCTAGTGATTACTAGGCTATAAATCCAACACGACACTACACAGCTGCCTAGACAAAATCCTTCTGCCATGCACAAGGCTCTTAATAGAAACTGTGCATATATTACTAGGCTTATGGTGGCCACTGAAGGGTGGTAAAGACAAGAACAATTGCAACAATAGGAGGGGGAAAATGCAATATTAAAAGCAGCAAGTCATTTGTCCAAGGTTAAGAAGACTAAGTAGAGATGTAAGATTCTAACCCAAGCCTACCTAATTTTCTACTTTACTTTCTTAGCCTTTGCAAAAATGGTTAAAATTTAGATGAAAAGTGGTTAAAATGCAGAAATCCAAGGAAGAAGACTTTGGTGCACACTTTTCAAAGGGTGGTTCATGGAACATCTGCATCCAATTACATGAGGTATTTTTCAAAATGCAGATTTTGGGGTCCAACCCAGACCCAATGAATCAGACTCTCTAAGGATACAGCTCAGGAATTTGCATTTTAACAAGCTCTGCAGCTGATGCATAAGTATATAAAGCTTGGGAACTGGTCTAATAAAATTTGAGCACCAACTAAAGAAGTCATTGAGAATCCATTATACTGGAGGTGAGTGGTGGTACACCAGGGCAGAGCGGGGATGGCAGGTCGATGTGACCTCTCCATTTAGTGATGGGTGGAAGCCACCCACTTACTGCATCAGCTCCGTTTACTGAAGCCGATGCAGCACTTTCCTGGATTTGGTTCTATAGATTCACCAGTTTTTAGTTTGTTCCCTTTATAATGCACCACACACAGATAGTCTGCCCAAGGGTTTCCTGCATTTGAAGCTGTCTCCTAACTCTGAGTATATATTTGATGCCAGTAACCCAGCATCCCCATCTTTACAGGATTCATGAATATTTTATGTTGTCACTTGAGTAAAACATTCCTCGACACAGTGGAAATAGTCACAACTAATTATTGAAGTTAATCTTAATAATTTCATTCCAAGTATACTTGTTTGAGGAATTAGGTACAATTTTTCAATTAAATGTGCACTAAATATAGTAACCTGTTACAATTGCATTATGAAGGCATTATGAAGGCATTTTAAACAAGAAGAGAAATGTAAATGTGCAACCAAATGCTATCAACATCTAAATAAAAGTCTACAGACAACACTGGGGACCTTGAATTTTGCATGATGTTATTTACGCATGCCCTTGTGTGTGTGTGTGTGTGTGTGTGTGTGTGCATGCGTGCGTGTGTCAAGGAAAGGTTACTTTATTTTTTTTATTTATTTATTTTTGTCTTTTTTTTTTTTTTCTCCGTGTCCGGCAACGGATCGCAACCCTCAGTGTTGCCCCCGTACCAGACCGGGGACCGGCAACGGGATCGCAACCCTCGGTGTCGCTCCCGCGCCTCGCTCAGCCAGTGAGCGGGAACCGGTCTGTATGTCGGATCTGAACCCTCGGGTGGGAGCGCCGCCGCGCTTCCCAAGCAGCGCACTTATCCAGTGCGCCACCGGGCCGGCCCAAGGAAAGGTTACTTTAGCCAAACCTATATACCTGATATTATAAATTTTCCTAGGTTTTATTTTGGTTTTCTCTTTAAAGTGCAATGATAAACACTCACTAGACACTTAATATCAAAATTCCCAGTGGGCANGTGTGTGTGTGTGTGTGTGTGTGTGTGTGCATGCGTGCGTGTGTCAAGGAAAGGTTACTTTAGCCAAACCTATATACTTGATATTATAAATTTTCTAAGGTTTTATTTTGGTTTCCTCTTTAAAGTGCAATGATAAACACTCACTAGACACTTAATATCAAAATTCCCAGTGGGCAGATGGACTTTCCTGGCACAGAGAAAGAGACACTAAGAAAAGAAGGAAAACGTTGACGCAACAGTAGATTAGTTATATGGTGGTAACATAAATAGATCAGAAATTAATAACTGATAACTGTAACTTGATATTATCAGAATTCCAAAATTCACAATTTATGTAAAAAATCTATGTCCCCAAAGAGAAATATGTCCCCCAAAGTACCCGGATACCTCTGGAAAACAGCACTGCCACACTGGCCCTTTTGGGGTGATGGAAGTTTTCTGTGTCTGGGATATCCGATATGTCGGCCACTGGCCGCAGTGAGCACTTGAACTGTGACTAGTGTGACTGAGGAACTGCACTTCATGTAATTTAAATTTAAATACGCATATGTGGCTAGGGACTGCTGCATTGGACAGTGAGCTTTGCAGTGTTGATAGAGCAGATGTTTAATATGTTCCCAGCTTACTAACATGTTTTGAAAGTGTATGTATAAGAAGTTCAGAAGTGAATGTGACATAAAGGTGGTTTCCCAGGCAGAGCAAGATGGCCAGCTAGAGGTGTCTGGGACTCATCTCCCCACAAGAGACCAAAGTAACAAACAAACAATTATATTTTGACCAGAAGGACTACAGAACTATGCTGCAGATCACCAGGGGAATGATGAAATCCTAGTGGAGCAGGAAGACTGGGATAGCACCACAGAGAGCAGAGCACAGCATCCTGCCTCTGTCTCGATGCAGGAATCAGGTGGGAAGAAGGTAAGCCAGAAAACCCTAGCTGTTTTCACTGCCACCACAGATGCCAGCAATCCCTGCCACAGGAGAGTCCCTGAGTCCTCCTAGGCCCCCAAGCTGGGTGCTTGTGCAGCTTCACAGCCTCATGGTGGAAGCACAGGCAGGAGAACCACTCCCCGACAACCCAAGCAGCTGTGGCACAGCTCCATCATGAAACCAAACCTGCTGCTAGAGTATGTCCTGCCCTGGGGCCAGTGGACACTGACTCCATCCATCCGAGGCCACACCTTCATTCTACCACATTCACACAGGCACCAGCAGGACTACAACCCTGACTGGAGCGTAAGCCAGACAGAAAGACTGAGACCCCATTGTCTGAATCCATATGACACCCCCTTTTCCCCAGGCAAGCAGGCAGACCTGTTCAGCAGAGAAGATGCCAATAAACAGCTTGTCCACCACATTCACGTGCACCTTCCCTGCACAACCTGCTGGCCAGCCTGATGGCCAGTCTGGCAGTAATTCCATCCCTACTTGGAAGCTCTACATAGAACTGCCAGGCCCTGCTACATCAGAGCATACCTTCTTCCTGACCAACAGCAGATCAGGCACCAGTTTTTTCTCCCTCCAGCAGGCCTCTACATAGCTGCTGAGTCCTGCTGCACCTGTGCAAGCCTGCTCCAGACTCAATAGCTGACCCAGTGGCCCTTCACAGAGCTGCCAGGCCCTGCTGCACCATGCACATCTGCTCCCTTAGACACAGGCAGGCCACCACAGAGCTGCTGCAATGGTGTACACCTGCTCACTGACCAACATTAAATAAAACAGAAACTTTGCCTCCCACTTAGCAGCCTACCACACAGCTGCTAGGCCCTGATGCAACCTTGCAGGCCTGCTCCGGGCTCAACAGCTGATCTTGTGGTCCTCCACTGAGCTGCTGGGCCCTACTGCACCTGTGTATGACTGTATCTTGCTTGACAGAGGGTCAAGTGATGGCTTTGCCTCCCTCCAGCAGGCCTCCATAACTGCTGGACCCTGCTACACCCATACAGGCTTACTTTTGGTTCAAGAGCTGATCTGACAGCAGCCCTCTACCAAGGTGCTGGGTCCTGATGCACCTGTGCGGGCCTGCCTTTGCTTGACAGTGGGTTGGGGGTGACTTTGCCTCCTCTGGCAGGTCTCCATAGAGCCACTGACCCTGCTGTGCCCATGCACACCAGCTCCTGGCCAGGCAGTGACATCCACTCCATTGACAGGCCTTCACAGAGTCACTTCACTGACAACCAACCTCACACCCAGGCTCACCTGCTTCCTGCCCAACAGCTGGTCAGGCAGTGCATCACCACAAGAGAGAGACAATTTCAGAGCTGCATGCCCATGCTTGGCCTGGTAGCTGGTTAGGCAGTGAGTCTGCACCTCAGAGAGACAACCAAACAGCTAGTTGGTCCTCTGCACTCACACATGCCTGGCACAAGAACCAGCCTGGAGTCTCCAACCCAGCAAAACAGTGCCAGTGTTAGCACAAACTCCCACAATCTAGGCCACTGAAGCATTTGAAGACATCACTGAAGAGGATTACAACAAAAGAAACTGCACAGAGACTGTGCTACTGAGTCTAGCCAAAACCAAAGCCAAGGCAAGATATGCAACAGACACCCTAGGACCCACATACAGCAAAAATTCATTTCTATATAATCTACTCCATAAAATTGGAAAAAGCAACTACTCCATCAGATGTGCAGTTATCAACACAAGAAAGTAAGAAAACAGGATGCCCCCAAAAGAACACAATAAATCTCCAGTAACAGACACCAAAGAAAAGGAGAGGTAAAAATGCCTGTAAAGGAATTTCCTATAATGATCTTAAAGAAACTCAATGAGATACAGGAGAACACAGACAAATATTCCAACAAAGTCAGGAAAACAATTTGCGATCTGAATGAGAAGTTAACAAAGAGATAAATATCATAAAGAGAACCAAACAGAAATCTTGGTGCTGAAGAATTCCATGAATTAAATAAAAAATACAATTGAGAGCTTCAACAATAGACCTAGATCAAGCA
>NW_007737063.1:82897-84462 GCF_000696425.1 Galeopterus variegatus
AATTCCATGAATTAAATAAAAAATACAATTGAGAGCTTCAACAATAGACCTAGATCAAGCAGAAGAGAGAGTTCTGAATTTGAAGACAGATCTTTTGAAATAGCCCAGTCAGAGGGGGAAAAATGAATAAAAGAGAATGAAGAAAGCTAATAAGATGTATGAGACATCATTAAGTGAACAAATGTTGGAATAATAGGTGTTCCAGATGGAGAAAGAATGAAGAAAGGCATAGAAACCTCATTTAATGAAATAATAGCTGAAAACTTCCTAAGTATTGGGAGAAATATGGACAATTAGATTTAGGAAGCTCAAAGGTTTCCAATTAGAGTTAACTCCAAAAGATCCTCTCTGAGGTACATCATAATCAAACTGTCAAAAGGTAAAGACAAAGAAAGAATTCTAAAATCTGCAAGAGAAAAGTGTCAAGTCACATATTAGAGAATCTTTGTTAGACTATCAGCAGATTTCTCAACAGAAACCTTGCAGGCCAGGAGAGAATGGGATGATATATTTGAAGTGCTGAAGGAAAAAAAAAATGTCAGCCAAGAATAATTCATCTGGTAAAGCTATCCTTCAGAAATGAGGGAGAAATAAAGACCTTCTCTGGCAAGTAATAGCTGAGAGAATTCATCTCTATTAGACAGGCCTTACAAGAAATACTTAAGGGAATGCTATAACTGAAAATGTAAAAATGATAATTACTGTCATAAAAACACAAAAAAATTCAAAAATTCATCATTTAAATTCAGACTACCCCAATGGGGTAATGGTGCTATGTAAATCCTTCTGTCTTCTAGTATTAAGGTTTAAAATCAAAATGGTCAAAAAGCAACAACAACTGTAATTAGTGGTGAAGGAACATACAATGGAAACAAATGTGAATTAAGGCAACAAAAATATAAATTATGTGTGTGGAGGGAAGTACAGAGTATTTTCATGTGACCAAAGTTAAGTTTTTATCAGCTTCAAATAGTTTATTATAACTATAATACTCTTTATGTTAGCCCCAAGGTAACCACAAAAAAGAAATGACAGCAGATACACAAATTAGAGAGAGAAAGAAAACAAAGCTTAGCACCACAGAAAACCAGCAATCCACAGAGGTAAATAATAAGAGAAAAAGAATGGAATTAAAGATTTATGAAACAATCAGAAAACAATTAAAAAATGGCAGAAATAAGTTTTTACATATCAGTAATAACCTTGAATGTAAATGAATTAAACTCTGCAATTAAAAGATAGAGTGACTGAATGGATAAGAAAATAAGACCTAATTACATGCTTCCTACAAAAGACTCACTTAAGTGTTAAGAAAAACACAGATTGAAAGTGCAAGACTGGAAAAAGATATTCCATGCGAAGGGAGATCAGAAGCAAGAGGGAGTAGCTATATTTATATCAGACAAAATAGACTTTAAATCAAAAACTGTAAAAAGACATTGTGTAATGTTGACTATACTACTTATCCTAATTTGAGCATCACATGTTGTACACAGGTATTGACATTCAACACTGTGCTTCACAGATATGTACAATCATCTATGTCACAATAAAAAAACTGTAAA
>NW_007737064.1:0-4443 GCF_000696425.1 Galeopterus variegatus
CACTTCGATAAAACAAACTAAACCTTGACAAATTCCAATATTCAGACATTAGACAGAATAGGAGATGGAAAACATATACATATATATGAGAGGAAATAAGTTTCCAGAATGGTGGCAGATAATAATGAAGTCATAGAAGACAAAAGAATGGTGGCAGATAATAATTAAGTCATAGAAGACAAAAAAAAAAAAAACTCAAGGCTGATCCCCATGCAGGGTAGTTTTTCAAGAAAAAGAAAATAACTGAATGCTATTAAAACTAAGTAAGATGAGGACTTTGAAGTATCCCTTGGATTTTGAAATACTGAGATCATGGATAACCTTGACACAACCATTTAAGGGCAAGGGTGAGTGTACACGCTGGAGTGAGTTGAGAAAAGAAGGGGTTTAAAGAAGTAGAATATCACGGGTATAGAACTCTCTCAAGAAGTTTTGCCTCTAGAGAAACAGGACAATGGTTGGAAGGGGACTGAAGTCAAAGGAAGTGTGTCAACTGTTAGCAGCCTGCCCCAATATCCACTTTCTCCCAGTTGAAGTTTTGCCTCTAGAGAAACAGGACAATGGTTGGAAGGGGACTGAAGTCAAAGGAAGTGTGGCAACTGTTAGCAGCCTGCCCCAATATCCACTTTCTCCCAGTTAGAACCCCTATTTTTAGCTGGCCACATGGACACTTGCAATAAAAAGTACCTTGCCTTCCTTGACGATAGGTGTGGCCATGTAACTAAGTTCTGCCCAAGGAAATATTAGCTGATTCTAAGAAATCTCATCGTCCAACTGGTGAATGTCTTTGGTCTCTTCTTCCATCCTGCTGATTGGACTGTGATGTCCAAAGGTATTTTTAATAGGTAAGTAACACGGTTAAATATATTTTTCAAAGGTCACTGGCAGTAGTTTGGAGAAAGGAATGGAGTGAGGGTCAAGACAGGTGTCAAGAAGACCAGTTAGGTTATTCTGGCAGTCCAGAAGAAAGACAGTGATGGCCTCAAATAGGATACTTGATTATGGCTCTATGGCGAAGTGAGTAGATGTGAAGACAGTACTGGCAAGACTCTGGGTGTGATTATGTGTGAGGGATCAGGGACAGGGAGCCGTCGAGGACAACACCCAGTGTTGTGATCTGAACAGTGTTGTGAATGGCAGTGCCATTTACTGAAACAGGAACTTATAGAGAAGATACACACTTAGGTAAGCTCAATTTTGAACATTCTGATTTTTAAGTTCCTTTGAGATAATCAAGTGGAAACACTCAGCAAATAAAAGACTTGTTCTCAGCTTTATTCATACTACCCCAAAACTGGAAATAGCCAGGTGTCCATACACAAGGAAATGGATAAACAAACTGTGGTGGGTTTCATACAATGTAATATTACTCGTTAATAAAAAGGAAGGAATTACTGACATGCAACAATAGGGATGAAACCCAAAAACTTCATGCTAAGTGAAAGAAGCCTTCCACCACACAGCATATACTATATATTTCCATTTATATGATATTCTAGAATAAGCAAAACTAATCTTCAGTGAAAAAACTCAGAAAAGTGGTTGTCATGGTGATCAGGGGTGGATATTCTATGGGGTTTTTAGGAAGGAGGAAGAGGAAACTTATTGGTCATGGTCTCCAAAAGGGTTTGGGTGGAACAGACATATACATTTGTAGAAATACACTGAATGCTACATTTGCTTTATATAAGTTTAATAATGACCACCCAAAAAAATCATGAACAAGGATTGAACATCAGTTACTGATATGCACACTGGTAGGGTGAAGTGTACTGATGTCTGCACATTAGTGTTAAATTCATCAAAAAATAAGATGGGTTGATAAACAGAGAGAAGGATGAATGCATGGATCCATGTGATAAAGCAAATATTTAAAAGAGTAACTTTAGAATTTAGGTAGTGGATATATGGTACTTCCAGCAAAATTCTCTCAACTTCTCTGTATTTTCATAATAAAATGTTGGAAAAATTTAAAGTAACCAATCTGCATTTCTTCAAAAGCATGAACTAAAACTTTACCATAATGTAAACACAGCACACTCTTCTTCATTCCTCTCCTCCACATCTTCGCTTTTCCTGTGAATCGACGAATTGTTCACTGCTAATGGATTTGTAAGCAATTCAATTATGAGGAACACTAATATTTTATTTTTATTTATTTTTTAATAAAAACTTTTTATTCTCTGATTTTTAATCCCCAATACACTAACAAACAAATTGACATCTGCTGCCTTTAGCTGTAGGACTCTGGTTAAAATTCTAAACTTCCCTGGGTCCTCATTTTCTCATCTCTAAAATGAAGGTGTTAAATTATTAGATGATCTTTAAAAAATATTGCAGCACTAAATCCCTATATTTGTTGAAGATAAACTGGAATGACATACTTCTTATTACACTTATCTATTAAAAATATAAGTAATTGTGGGCTGAAAGAGAATGATTATCAATAGCTTTTCTTTTTTGTTTTTGTTTTGTTTGTTTTGTTTTTATTGGTTATGAATATTCATGTAGTACAAAGTAAATTGTCACTACTTGTGCCTGAGATATGATGGCCAGATCCATGCTGGCAGCATGTCCATTACCACAAACTGTGATTATACCCCGTGTCCCCCACCCAATTATCCCCTTAATTATCCCCGACCTCCCTCCCCATCCCCCTTTCCCCACTCCACTTCATATCCCAGGGTATGTTCTCTCCCTCTGCAAGTCCAACACACCACTATGGTCTTTCCTTCCTTCTTTCTTTCTCTCTTAGCTCCCACTTATGAGTGAGTACATGTGGTATTTATCTCTCTGCGCTTTGCTTATTTCCCTCAACATAAGTTTCGCCAGGCTCATCCATATTGTTGCAAATGGGAGAATTTCATTCTTTTTTATGGCAGACTAGTATTTCATGGTGTATATATACCACAGTTTCCTTGTCCAATCATCCATTGATGGACATTTAGGTTGGTTCCATACCTTGGCTATTATGAACAGAGCTGTGATGAATATGGGAGTGCAGGTATCCCTTCGACATGATTTCCATTCCTCTGGGTATATACCCCAAACTGGGATTGTTGGATCATATGGAGGATCTATCTGTAGTTGTTTGAGAAGCCTCCATACTGTTTCAACTCAAAATGGATTAAAGACGTAAGTGTAAGACCTGAAACTGTAACATTACTAAGGGAAAATATAGACAAAACACTTCAGCAACTAGGTCAGGGCACAGACTTTATGAACATGAGCCCGAAAGCATAAGCAACAAAAGAAAAAATAAACAAATAGGACTATATCAAACTAAAAAGCTTCTGCCCAGCAAAGGAAACAATAAACAGTTGTGAAACGACAACCTAGAGAGTGAGAGAAAAGTTTTGCTAACTATGCATCTGACAAGGGATTAATATCCATAATATACAAGGAACTCAGGCAATTATACAGTAAAAAAACAAATAACCCAATTAAAAAATGGGCAAAGGAACTGAATAGACATTTTTCAAAGGAAGACATACAAATGCCCAACAGGGACATGAAAAAATGCTCAACATCACTAGTCATCAGGGAAATGCAAATTGAAACCACACTGAGATATCATCTCACCCCGGTTAGACGGGCTGTAATCAAAAAGATGGTGAATAACAAATGCTGGCGAGGGTGTGGAGAGAAGGGAATGCTCCTACACTGTTGGTGGGACTGTAAATTAGTACAACCACTACTATGGAGAACACTAATATTTTAATATCATTTGAAATAACTATCAAAAGCCCAAAATATGTATTTTGCAAAAAAAATAAATAAATTGAAATATTTTAACACATTTTAATCAATGAAACCATGTTAATTAAGAAAAAACACGGGGAAAGATCCAGCTAATATAGGGAAAATAATGGTCATTCTGAACTATGGGACATTCTAAGTAATTGTTTTGCTGTTTTTATACTCTGGCAGCTCTTTGGGACCTATTTAATATTTAGATAACTGTCACTGGCACACCAAATGTCACATTATGTTAATCGCTAATGTATTTTTAAATGATTCCCTAGGAATACTTTTTATAGCCTTAATTTCCACTATCAAACACAGAGTTTTTACTTAAACATCCCCAGGTCTTTCTTTGCAAAAATTAGCAACTACAAACTATTAAAGGCTTAATTAAATTTTACTGAAAATTTATCTTCAAGAAATAAAGTCACATTGTCCTTTTAATGAAAACTCATACACTAAATTTTCAAAACCAACTGCAAATTAAAATGTTCGATATCAACTTTCATTCATATATTCAACCAATACTTATAGAGAGTTTATTATGTGGCAACCACTACTACAGATATTATATTTTTAAAGTTTTCATTTAGTAGTACACGTATTTTAATTACGTATTCATACACACTACTTGGGAAACTATACTTTATTGCTTGTTTTCAACAAATGAGATTCTTTTCTTAACATAGAGTCTGGCAA
>NW_007737064.1:4592-6440 GCF_000696425.1 Galeopterus variegatus
ACTATACTTTATTGCTTGTTTTCAACAAATGAGATTCTTTTCTTAACATAGAGTCTGGCAAATATTCTAAGACAGGTAGTTTTCCTTACTAAACATACTATCAATCTGGATTTTAACTGCACATAACATTTTACAGGCCTTTTAGATTACAAAATAAAGGTTTTTTAATCCATCCATAAACAGCTAGATACTTCTCTGAGAGTCCCACTGTTAAAAGGAAAAGAAAAAAAAAATGCTAAGTGAACTCAAAGCTGGTCCCACAACCTGAGTTCCTAAATTCTTCTTTAGTATGATCAGGAAACATATTGAACTAGGTGCACCCACCAGTTTCAAAGAGGGAAGGGAAATCTTGTTTTACAAGTTCCTGAGTTCTGGTTTACTGTCAATGGCCCAAAATGAAGCAACATGCATCAATAATTGTGGTAAACGAACACCAGAACTCGATGTCATAAATAAAACTGGTTTTCCCAAATAAGAGAATTTCTAGTTACACACTATATCTATTTAAACTGATGCAATCCTTGTAATGTGTGTTCTTTAAAAGAGCAAATGCAGACAGTACAGCTCAAATGGACCACTGGGATACAGACTGTTGGGCCAAAGTAAAATTTGAGATTTGTTTTTTTTCAATCAGAGTCAAACCTAAGCGTGACGTTCAGAACACTGTGAATTCATGTGTTTAAAAAAAAAAAAAAAGAGTGGAATGTTTAAGTTTTAAGCTCTACTGATGATTTTATTCTATAAAGTCATTCAGTGAAGATCAAAATTCACACAAAAGGAATTCACAGAAGAAAAGGAGGGGAAAAGTTTTCAGAACAGCTTTTTGTATAAACTGGAGCACCTGGCCCGAGGCAATAATGCACTGCCCAAAATCAGAGCATCTAAAGATGACATAAAATTTCCTTTTTTTTTCCCCCAAGCTAAAATGATTCAGGGAACTTCACTTCCAGTCTGCATGCTGTGCATTTCCATAAAGAGTGGAAGACCATAAAATATCTTATCCTGTGTAAACTGTTTACTGCCAACTTTTAATTTACGTTTTTTTAAAAAAAGTAATTTACAGTAAGCCAAGATGAGACAGGGAAATAACATTTATTGAGCACCTGGTATACATCAGCACTTCATAAATGTATACACTTTACCTCCACTTCATCTCTATAACCCTGTAAAATAGGCATGATCCCCATTTAACATTTGAAAAGGAAGTTTAGAGAGATTAAAGAATTTACTTAGGATCAAGCAGCTACGAGTCAGGAGCATCCTTCAGTCCCGGCTTTACCATTAAGTAGCTATACGTTCTCACAGATGTAAGTTGCTTCTCTGATGCTCCATTTTCTCACAAGCAAAATAAAAGGCTCAACTAAACATTTTAATTACATTAAAAGGTAAATTTGATTTTTTGGGAGGTGATGAGTGTTCAGATTTACTGCTTCCCCTCTACCCTGTCTTCCTTGCCTTTATCCAATTTCACTGTTCTTTACTAATTCCATGAAAAAGTAGGAAAAGGAGCTAATTTAAAAAAAAAAAAAGTACTTAAAAGTTTTGTTTTGGTACTAGGTAACACAACTAATTTTGAAAGGAAAAGAAAAATTTTGAACAGAAAAAAAGTTAAAACTACTTCCTAAAATTAGATTATAAGAGTATTTCAGAGATCACCACTTTATGCTATATATATATATTTTCATGATTACAGGGAACAAAAGAGACCAGACATCATAAAATTCCCTCAAATGCCTCACATCTTCACAAAATAAAATCATTACTGAGTTCTCATAATGAGTTTCATAAAGAAGTATCATTAATGGCTACTGAGAAATTGTATATCTAGTCTAAATTTAAATGCCATTC
>NW_007737064.1:6895-7663 GCF_000696425.1 Galeopterus variegatus
AAGAAGTATCATTAATGGCTACTGAGAAATTGTATATCTAGTCTAAATTTAAATGCCATTCATTATGAGTTAGCTTTTAAAGGACTATAAGGCCAAGGATAATAAGCAAGTAGTTTCTTCCATATCCTGTTTATAATATCCAGAGGTACAAAACGTGGCAATTAGTTAGAAAATAAAAGGCTAATTTGATAAGTAATAATCCTTGCCTTCCTTGAAACTATCAAGCAGCACTAAATTGAGACTTTTTGCCACCTGGCTGGCCAAATTGTTAACCTCTCTTATCAAAGTCATTATTGAAAAATCAGAATAAGCCATCAGTTCCAATATATTTGTCAAAGGAGTTTAAATATTAAATAGACAAATGGCTGAGATATTTTTAGCATCTTACTTAAAGTTCTTTGCAGGAAGGAATTCAAGGGAAAAACAAGTGTATGCTGAATAATCCACCATGTAATTAAGAGAGGGGGAGGGCAGTAATAACAATTGAATGCCTGATATGCAAGGTGGGAGGGGAGATGCAAGGTGGGAGGTTTTACACAAATTGCTTTATGTAATCTCTTTAGTCCTATAAAAGGTAGGTCTCACTATTTCACTTAGCAGGTAAAGACAGAGATTCAAAAACTAGGTAATTTGTCCAAGACAACATAGTTAATAAATGCTGATCAGCTATTTCCAGCTTATGTACACTTGAATGAAAAGTCTAAGCTCTTTATATTAACATCACACCTTCTCACACCTTCTGCATGCTTAACCAGGAATTCAAAAATT
>NW_007737064.1:7926-10642 GCF_000696425.1 Galeopterus variegatus
CTTTATATTAACATCACACCTTCTCACACCTTCTGCATGCTTAACCAGGAATTCAAAAATTAAAAAGTCACAATCAACAACCTTTTAGAATTGAAGTTTTACCTGAAGAAAAAAAAAATCGTATGATTATAACACAATATGTCAACTGCCAGAGATAAGATTACATATGAAACTTGTGCTTCTAGAAATAGGGTAAACTAGATATTCAGATAAAGCCATTTAAGCAGAAAACACCTTAAAATGCTGAGTAAAATTTAAAACCATATTTTTGGAAGGTAAAAAAAATTCTTAGAGTTCAGAAATGATGAAATAAAGGGGTAAGTGAGGGCTTACAGCCAGCATTTGCCACAGAAATGTCTAGTAGTGCCTGGTGGCTTATACACTGGATTTTATCAAACCATGTTTAGAGAACAGAAAATAAAGCTTCGATCCGAAACACATAAAGTACCAAAGGATGAAATTAAATAAAACTTTCCCTTAGAGACTAACAGTAAAGATGAGTGCCTGGTTTTGCTTTGGTGGAGGGAGAAGAAAGTCTCCCCCGAGAATTCCTAAACACGTCTATATTCACGCACTATTGGTGACAGAATTTACAAACAAAACAAATTGGCTTAAAGTAGTCCTAGGGTAAGGCTGTACTCCCAGGCAGATAAAGACACAAATACTATCTGGAGCAAAGCAATTTAAACACAGGTTTCAAAGAAGTCCCATGGATAAAAGTCCAACAAACATGAGCTCACAATCAAATTACTAAAGATATGAAGGGAAAATCCATGATTAGTGAGAATCAACAGAAACAATAAGCTACAGAAAAAAAATCTCTAAAATAATGCAAATATTATAATAATATGCTATAGAATATTTATGCTTAAGGACATAAAAGAAATAATCAAAAGTATATTGAGGAAACAAGATACTACCCAAATTGATCATGCATATTTCAAAAACAGTTATTTATGAGAGGGGTGGGAACACTGAGAAGCCCTTTTCCTGAGGCTCAGTCTCACGGGGTCTGCCTAAAACTGAGGCTTGGAAGAAAGCAGAATACCAACCCTCCCTTTTCCTCACTCTGAACCTTGCACCGAGAAACAAGCAGCAGTAGTCTACTGCTGGAGAAATGGCAAGAACAAAGAGAGACCCATGTGGTACAGGTGTGCAGGGCTAGCTGAAAGCCAAGGGTGAATGAGGAACACAGAAAACCCTCTCACACTCCAGGCCTCATACTAAGCTCAAGGTAGCAGCAGCAGTTCACCATTAGAGGAATTTGAGGCCTGTGTTGCAACTCAAAGTCACTGTACCAATAACAAAATTCAAATCCAGCTCATCTACTGACAATATAGACACACTCCCCTATTTTAAGGACCTAATAGAAAAAAAAGCAATCATTTATGGGTTTTAATTTTATTTACCTCAGTCTCTATTGTTCTTTAACACACAATACCTGACATTCAATAAAAAATTACAAGACATAAAAAGTAAGATGTGGGGGAACCATTGTCAACAGATGGCATAGTCAGCAGAACCAGATCCCCAAATAGCCTAGGTATCATAAATATCAGACAGGACCTTTAAAATAACTACAGTCATGAGCCACATAATGTTTTGTTCAACAGTGGATCATGTGTACAATGGTGGTCTCCTAAGACTATCATGGCTACACCATATAGCCTAGGTGTGCAGCAGACGATACCATCCAGACTTGTGTAAGTACATTTCATGATGTTCACACAATGATGAAATTGTCTACTGACACATTTCTCAGAATGTGTCCCTGTCATTAAGTTAATATAATAAGAATCTAATCAAAACTATGACCAATGTGTACGTACAGGGGAAAGGGAATTTTACTAGAGAGATGAAAACTATATCAAATAAAAAATGTTTGAAATGCAGAACAAAGCCAAAGATTGGGAAAAAAATATTTACAAAACCTATACCTGATAAAGGACCTGTACGCAGAATCCTTACTACTCAATAAACAACCCATTAAAAACTAGCAAAATCTCAAACACTTCACAAAAGAAACCGTGAGTGGCCAATACGTACATGAAAAAAATACTCAACATCACCTGTCATCACAGAAATACAAATAAATACACAATGAAAAACTACTAAATACCCACTAGAATGACTAATACTACAAAGATGGATAAAATCAGGTGTTGACAAAGACATGAAACAACTGGAACTGTCATATACAAGGGCACTTTAAAAAGTTATTGGAAAGATTTGTATTATCTTTTAATTCTATTTTTCCACAACCCTTTTGAAGTACCCTCACATTACAGGTGTGAATCCAAAATTGTAAAGACAATCTGGCCATTTCTGATAAAGTGAAACATATACTTACCATATGAGCCAGCAATTCCACCCTAAGGCACTCATCCAAACGAAATCAAAATATATGTCCAAATGAAGACCTTCATGTGGATTTTACAGCATCTTAATTCATAACAGCCATAAACTGAACAAGTCAAATGCTCATCAACTTGTAAATAATTTTTTTTAACGTGGTATATCTGTACAATAGACTACTACTCAGAACCAGAACAGTGAACTACTGATACACTCAACAACCGAAACGAAACTTAAAAGATTTACTCTAGGCCGGCCCGGTGGCGCACTGCTATAGTGCGCCGCTTGGGAAGCGCGGTGGCGCTCCCGCCGAGGATTCGGATCCCACATACAGACCGGCTGCTCACTGGCTGAGCGAGGG
>NW_007737064.1:11490-16788 GCF_000696425.1 Galeopterus variegatus
TAGAATTCAAACTGTCAGAACTCATTTTTTAAAGGTTATATAAACACAGATAGATGTAGAATTAGTCATAGATATATGTGTGTGTGCACAGATGAGATGCCTGAGATGGCCTAGAATCAATGACAACCTAACACCAAAAACCCACTGAGATTCAGATCATGGTTTCTTGAACCATCCTCCACTCAAAAGAACAAGGATCAGGGCTGGGACAGGGAAAACACAAGATAAGCCTGGAACATCGTGCTGTGCCAGAAAACAAGAAAATTCTCAAGGAATGATGAGAACATGTCAAAAAGAACACAGAAGCCAACTTGGAAGGGCACCTACTGGCCAACTGGGACAGTTTGAATATTAAAATAAATCATGAGATTATCAGACTACAATCCCTTGAATAAAATGGGAATCCATAAATCCATACTTATATAATTAAATAAGTAAATTGATAAATAGGGAATAAAATAAAACTTTCTTATGGAATGCCATCTAATAAATATAGATTGAATAATGAATATAAATAACCAATATTTGGCACCTATCACAGTGGTAGTCTAAAAAGGAGGGAGTCATAATGAATGCTAAGGCTCGTAGGTGCAGATTTGATGAAGAACAGGAATATTGGCATAATATGGGAACATCTCACAAAGTACTAATCCAACACAAGGGGGATAATGATGACTTAATAGTAGAAAAACTCATAATTCACCAATAGCATGGTCTGAATGTGTTCTCTCAAAATTCATATGTTGAAACTTAATCACCAGTGTGATAGTATTAAGAGGTGGGGCCTTTGAATGGGATTAATGACCTTATAAAAGAGGTACGAGAGAGCTGTTCATCCCTCTCATCATGTCAGGACCCAGAACGCACAGTCTATGAGGATTGCGGCCCTCACCCGACAAAGAATTTGCTGGTTCCTTGATCCTGAACTTCCCAGCCTCCAGAACTGTGAGAAATAAATTTCTGTTGTTTATAAATTACCCAGTCTAAGGTATTTTGTTATAGAAGCACAAATGAACTATGACAACCACCATGACAGGGCGATCATAGTCAACACCACCAGTGGTGGGACAGGCTGATACAGTATGTTTCCTGATGCTGTACACTAAGAATAACACAGCATCATTCCTGCCAAGAACACCTGGCCTGAGTCTGGTCATGGGAAAACACTGGATGGTCCAGTGTTGTCCTACAGAATGAGAGGCCTGTCAAGGGAAGAGCCTGAGGATTGGTCCCTGTATATGATCCTGGACCAGAAAGAGAAAAAGAGACATGGTTGAAACATTTCGTGAAATCTGAATGGAGTGTATGTATTGTATGGTGTTTTTGTATCAATGTCAATTTCCTTGATTGGAACTGACAATCTTTCCTTATCCTCCNTAAAGTGAAACATATACTTACCATATGAGCCAGCAATTCCACCCTAAGGCACTCATCCAAATGAAATCAAAATATATGTCCAAATGAAGACCTTCATGTGGATTTTACAGCATCTTAATTCATAACAGCCATAAACTAAACAACTGAAATGCTCATCAACTTGTAAATAATTTTTTTTAATGTGGTATATCTGTACAATAGACTACTACTCAGAACCAGAACAGTGAACTACTGATACACTCAACAACCTAAACGAAACTTAAAAGATTTACTCTAAGTAAGAGAAGACAAAAGACTAAATACTGTATGATTCTATTTAAATGACATTCTGGAAAAGGCAAAATTGTAGAGAGAGAAAACAGATCAATGGTTGCCAGGTGCTGGAAGTTAGGGGAAAGAAAACTTTTAAATAAAACTTAAAACTCGAAATTTCAAAAACAATTACTAATAAAAATATCTTTCATTTATTTATTCAGCAAATACTTGCTGAGTGCCTACAACGTGGCAGGCATTACTCTAGACACTACAGAAAAAAGAATTTTATTTTAGTTGCAGGAGTTCTCATTTTCAGAAACGTAACTGATAGTAACAAACGAAATAAACTCATTCAATACAAGTTTTCCACATGTAACTGAATGTTCAGAACTCTCCACACTTTTTCCATCTTCTTACCAGATTGTTACAAAATATCCTATATTCTTTCATGATAGTTTATAATACTTTTATTAGGGTGAACCATACGAAACTGCATTGTAATCAACAAAATAATTCTTTCATATTTTTCCAAAGACAAAGACTCAGAAGCAAGAAAGCTGTAAAAGTAATCAGTGGTCATGTCACACCTCATTGTAATACAAAAGAACAATGACCAAATTTCTAGTCAAAACACCTGATACTTTCAGTGAACTTTTTCACTTTTTAAGAGCTTTCCCAAAATCCAGACTGAAATGTGTTATTCATCTTGTAAATACAGATGATTGCTATGGAGACTTAGCTGCCTTCTGGTTTCATATTTCTAATAAAAAACTAAAGGACAACTCAATTATTTCCATTTTAGTTAAAAGCCTTTTATTTAACTTCCTTTATCATTAGTGGAAAACATATGAAAATCCTTTTAAAAGGTTTATTTCACTTAGGCATTTAAATATAGAATATTCTTGTCAAAGAAGCCATTTTAGAGATTGTAATTCCTGCAGGTAATTTCAGAAAAAAATATATAAATTTTGTGCTTTAATACTACCCCAATTTTTTTTTATAAGACATTGGGACTTTTATACCCTTCTACTAGAAGATTTCCATGATGAGTGTTGATGGTATTTTGGCCTGAAGGGCCTACTAATTCCATAGTCACCGAGGTTTTCTTCAAACACACTAGATGACAGATGCTACTCAATACATATGCACATAGTAAGACAATGGAGATGCACAGCCATGTGTCTCATGAAGACCTCATCACAGAGAAAACACAATAAACAAAAATTTAGAACACAAGACAGAACATTTTATTCCTCATTCATACAATTTTTTTAAATTCCAAAATATGAGAGTTCTCTAAGTTAAAAAGTGTATTTTTCTATATTTTCCCAAACTTTTTTCTCAACCAACGCTCTAATTTTTATGCTTTTGCTTTCTTGATTTCATCTTTTAAAATTGTGTTAAATCTTAAAAGTTATGGAATTTAATCTTTAGTCAAATGAGTAATACCACAAAGTCTCATATTTAAAACTCCAAATAATATCAGATTTGAAATAAGTATAAATTCAATAATACTTTATCCAAAATTTTAAGTGAAATTTTACTTATGTACTCAGTTACCCTACAATGACTGTAGCTATTTTCCACCATGCAAGAGATTATCTAAAATAAACCTGTGCCACGTAACCTTTGCAGAATGAAACTGTGCCAACGAATGAGCAAAACCTGAACACGGCATACATATGTAACTCTATACCTTGATTTTGATTGTTAAAACCTAAACACTGTTGATAATAGCAACCAACCTAACAATCTTGAGAAAATGAAAAACAGATGAAAATTCTTAGATCATCATGAATCACACAGCAATGGAATTTAGCTTCAGATCACTCCTAGGATTCTTCAGGTTTGGTGCTTTGATTTTTATAATCTAGGCTGGGGGCTCTCCACCACTACTCCCTCAAGTTTTCTTAAAGGGTGGGGAAAGAGAGAGTTAGGCTAGGGGATGCCTAACTTTTAAATGTCATTCTAGGGCTGGCTGGTTAGCTCACTTGGTAGAGCACGGTGCTGATAACACCAAGGTCAAGGGTTTGGATCCCCATACTAGCCAGCTGCCAAATACAATAAAAATAAAGTGCCATTTCTAAACTCCAATGAAGAAACGTGAACACAAGACTCGCTTGATAATCTGAAATTGTGATAATCTTCAAATCTGAAGAGAAGAACCTCCCCCTTTAAAAACCTGACAGCACCAGGTAGCTACCAGTGTTCCAGATCACCCCATTTTGGAAACCACTGTCCTACTACCACAGAGGAAACGAAAATACTAGAATATAATCTGCTATCAACACTCCATTACAGTCTCACAATTAATAAGAATTTACCTCTATTACACTTAGGGGAGAAATGGACAAATTATAAAAGAAAAGCAGATTGGGCCGGCCCGGTGGCGCACCGGAGAGTGCGCCGCTTGGGAGCGTGGCAGCGCTCCCGCTGAGGGTTCGGATCCCATGTGGAGACCGGTTCCTGCTCACTGGCTGAGCATGGTGCAGGTGCAACACCGAGGGTTGCGATCCCGTTGCCGGTCAGTAAAGATCCATTATTCTTGTATCTCAACTACTTTACTATGAAAGCACCTGTGGTTTGAAATANCAAAAACACAAAAATAACCCCTAAAATAGTCTTTATATGGATATAGCATGTGTATCATAATGCAAGGCAGTGTTGCATGCAGACAAAAACTCTGGTAAGCGGTACACAGTGCACTACAACACTTCAAAGGAGCAGCAGTCACTTCAGCTCCCCGTGATCAAGAAAGACTTCATGAAAAAGGTGGCATTTGAGTTGGCCTTTTAAGAATAATACATCAATAGGCAAGAATAAGAACAGAAGAAGAGGATTTGGGTAGATGGAATGGTATATCTAAGTGGCATTTGAGGAGCAGGTAGCAGCCCATTTTGACAACAGCACCTGGTTAAGATAGAGAAGCTAAGATAGACAAGGCTGGGGTAAGACAGGTGCAGAAGGCAAAGGTGCTTAAAATTATTGAGCAAATCCCAGGCTAGGTTACTGCCTATTTAATAATACATGTTCAGTAAGTGTTCAACCTTGTAAGTCATGATGGAGACATTGCCAAAGTTATAAATCTTCTTCATGCACAGATGGCAATTAACCATCTGTAATTTACTGAAGGTTGGCATTAGTCCTGGCAGAGTATAGAGGTGTCCTTTCTTTTAATTATTTCAGCTGGCTGTGAAAACTTGAAGTAATTGCTAGAGTTGTATTCTCAGCTCAAGAAACTTAAGGAATAAAAATTCTGGAAGACCAAACTTATAAGAACCTCTAAGATTTATTTAAACAATGTTTTCTTATAGAGGTCAAAATCTGTACTGGTTAAAAATATATTTCCTGGGACAAAGAAGGAGCACTGATACTTGTTAAAGGATGCACCGTACCCTGATCCAAACAAGACCTGTGGATTGAACAGATNTAAGGTAATAACTATGCATTAAGTCTGTCTTCTGTATGTCTCTTGTATTAGTGGTTAAAACCCTTATATTACAACATCAAAATGTTCTGGTGTATGTAAAATGATATCAAGGAAACCTCCTCTCAACCTCCATGTGCACAGATTTCTAATCATGAACTGTTCCACTAATAGCAAAGACTGATTTGGGGAAGGGAGTAAAAGAATTAACATTTACTAAGCTCCAACTATGGGCTAGG
>NW_007737064.1:16866-17070 GCF_000696425.1 Galeopterus variegatus
GACTGATTTGGGGAAGGGAGTAAAAGAATTAACATTTACTAAGCTCCAACTATGGGCTAGGTGCAGTGTTTATTTCTTCTATTACACGTATAGGACATGTTTAAGATTCCTGAAGTAAAGTAAATAAGTTAAAAACAAACTACATTTCGGGCCGGCCCGGTGGCGCACTGGATAAGTGCGCCGCTTGGGAAGCGCGGCGGCGCT
>NW_007737064.1:17544-36340 GCF_000696425.1 Galeopterus variegatus
GGCAACACTGAGGGTTGCGATCTGTTGCCGGACACGGAAAAAGACAAAAGACAAAATAAAAAAAACAAAAACAAACTACATTTCATCAGACAGTAACTCCTCCCCAAAAATCATGAAACAAAAATGTTTAACAAGGTAGTACTCTAAGGTCCCTTCCAACTTTAAAATTTTACATTTCTATGAAACTTTAAAAAAATTAACTCCAAGGTAAAGTTACAAGACATTATATAATTGACCAATTTAAATGGATAGTGCTGTAAAATTCCAAGTCAAAACAATAAACATTTCTTGAATACCTATGATGGGCATATTAAAACTTACCAAGAAGATGACTGAGTAGGTAACCTTTCTGGTAACTACTGTAATCACACAGGCATGCATACGTGTGCCCACACAATTTCTTTAATTTGCTTTACTACAAATTACTATCACACACTCAGATTTATGAGAAGAACAACTGGAGACTGGGTCTGGAGCCCCAAACACTGTGCCAAGAGTCAGCAATAAGGCATGTGGGTTAACATGTTAATTTGGCCACTTCTAAGAGCCTCAAAACTCTGGACTCCCCAATTTATACTTATACAAGTAGTGACACTGAATTCTTGTTTTGAGGTTCTGTTTTAGCTGCATTTAGAAATCACAAAACTTTAGAGCTGGCAGAAATGTTTTGTTCATCTAGTCTGATTTCATTTTATAGATGAGATGACCAATTTAGAAAAAGTAACATGACTTCTCAAAGTAACACAGCTAATAGATCTCTTGCTTCTTGGTACCAATGCCAACCACTCCATCTTTCTCTTCTGAACTGTGAAGCATGAACTTTAAATATGCTTGCTGTCCCAATTCATTACTGAATTCAAAATGGCCCCCTGTTGTGCTTCCTTAAATCTTAATACCAACTAACTCGATTGAGTAATTAACATGACCTTTCAACCATCTTACTCCTGTTACCTCAAGAAAAATTCTCTTTTATGTTAGTCATGCCTACCTTGCCAAACCTAGAACAAGGTTTCAAGGTTTGTAGTAAAGCTGTGGTCTTGGCATTCCTCTATAAATTTGGGGGCATAACTTATTTTCAACCACAACCACTATTTTAGGCAGAAGAAAAAGAAAAAAAAAAGCTAAAGCTTTAAAGACACACATTGTATTTACTTGGCAACAGCACTCTGGATGTATGTATTTTACCATGAGGACTGGACGTGTCTAAAACAGTGCATATGAAAAAGCATCAAATAAAGAACCGAGAGAATCCCAGAAGGAAAATTAGGATAGGAGAATAATAAAGCCAAGGATAGGATTGGAACATGGAATTTCATACCACAGGACTTGAATGATCACTATCTTGGGCTGCAAATTTGACTTTTGCCTCCCTCAAGCAAAGAGAGAACCCCCACCTAGACAGGATTCACAATGTCCCTAAGCTAAAAAGCAAGCCACTTTTTCAGGGTGGAAGGACAGAGGTTGCTGGTGTTAAGATCTGCGAGCTATTTCCCTGGTGGCTCCTCATAGAGTCCAGCCTGTGGCGTGGTGGATGACATCCTCCACAACGCTGGCGTGTGCTGGGTCTGCTCTGCTCACAGTCTCTCAACACAGCGCATGGCCTGGCGCCAAGTAAAGACAAGACAGGCAACCCGTCTCACTGTGAAGGAAGCACATGCGAAGAGGGCCAAAATCTCCCTTAGAGAAGAGTCTGGCTTCACTCCAACTTCCAGACAAATGGGTAATTAAGGTCACAAAGCTTTGAGCCTGGTCTCAATCATTTTAGCCTGGAGAGTGTTCAAGGCAGACATTCCTCATCTCCTAGAAAAGTAATTTATAAGTTGGGGGTGGAGTGAGGGGGGAGCCCAGTAATTTTTTGGTCTCTAGAAAGCACGATTGAACAAATTCTATCAGTAGTTTTGCCATTAATATTTGTATGTCTTCTAAATTTTCAAGGACTAACTATAGTTGGTTTCATCTTTTCCTGTTGAGACATCTTTTCATCTTGACTTATTTATTTTTAACACGGGGAGTTCCAGGTGAACTTTCAAAGCTCACAAAAAGGATATGAGTAGGCTAAGTTTTACTGAAAACAAATTATAAATCAAGGAGGAATGAATGAATATGATGTGCTGTAAGCAATAAATGCAGTAATAAACCAGTCTGATTTAGCAAAATAAGCCACTTCAATAAAATCTCCTCTGGGCCAGTAACACAAAATAGCTTGAGGTCTGGAAAGAGAACATCAACAGCTCCATTTTAGCCATGAATAACAGGAGTGCAGCCAAGGTTTCATGGATGACAGGCACAACACATGGAAGACATGGCCATCCTGCTTGAACTGCAAGCCCTTCACATAGTCCAAATGGTGGAAGGCTGATATAACCAGCTCATGAGGAATCACTGTTCAGCGGGGGTAGGAACATGAAGTCCACCATCACTGCTTTCAGCTGTGTGCTCTGGAATCCCTCTTTCCCATGTCTTATCATTAAAGTAAGACTCCATGAAGTTCCAGTCACCTTACAAATTAGAAACTCAGTGTAATGAACTGTAACACTGCACTCTCATAACCAATGAATTCAGATTTAATCCCTCTCCCTATGACCAGCTAGACTTACTGCTCAGGAAACTCAGGGTGGTGGGAGGGGAGGGGGAAAGAAGGTGGGGAAAGGGGGAGAAGACAGAATGTACACTGGGAATGGGATGGTCTTCTTTCCTCACTTCAAACCTTTAGATCATCTTTAGATCAACTGTTTAGTAGGTGGCAATTAGCATTTCTTAATGAAACAAAAAAGAATTTTAAAAATCAGGTTGCATTACATATAAGTGTTGTTTCATGAAACTTTTTTCACTTATCTTTATATAGGTGTGTAGTGGGTCAGGATGTAAACGTATTTCTTACTGTTGCTTATAGTCAACAAAACTTTGAAAGCAATTTCTTTCAATCTTGGGTAGTGGGACAATACTAAATGGTAGCCAGACCACTTGGATCCATAATAAACCTGTGTCTTAGTTTCCTATATACGCAAAATGAGAATAATAATAGTATTATACGGTGGAGTTGTTGGGAGGATTAGATGACTTAATACATGGAAAGCCCATAGAATAATGCCCATAGAGATTAGCTATTGGAAGAAGAAAAGATGGAAGAAAAAAGCAAATGTCTCTTTACTCACATACAGCAGCATCTTTCTCTCTCCACTGCCTCCCAGTGCATCTCTGACTCATGTTAACTAGCTGTTGAAAACCTCTACAGGGAAAGTCTGCAGGTGCATCTCTTGTAGGGAGTCTATGAATTTTTGAGTGACACCCATGAGGGTTCCCATTGCATACTTTCCTGACATAAGAAAACCAATATCCCCCATGTCCCCTTACCCTTTGACACCAGCACAGTATCTGATGGTCTCTACTCACCTAACAGGCAGGCTTATGGGTAGACTACCAAAGAGATAGCTCAAGCCCAGCTACCATCAATGGTATCTACCTGATTCATGCTACTCTGTGGGAGAGTTTCTCCCCAACTTTATCTTCAAGTCTCACACAGACATTTGGGCACACCAGCAGGTCTGTCACTTAAGCCGTTGTGCAGCCAGTTAATGAAACACTAGTGTCCTCTTCTTGAATGCATGTCCAATATTTATGAGAGATTTTTCTCCCCAGAGATCACCTTCTCCCCTCTTATGAGAACTGCCCATTTCCCACCAGCTCTACACTCTTCTTGAATGCATGTCCAATATTTATGAGAGATTTCCTTGGAAAGTCCCTTCTCCCCAGAGATCACCTTCTCCCCTCTTATGAGAACTGCCCATTTCCCACCAGCTCTACATCCCCAATGACTCTCCACCTCTTTCTTCCCTCTTTAATTTTCTTCTTATTGGGGAGACAATGTGTAGAGTAGTTTGAAGAGGTGGCTGTTGCTATTAGAGAAGTTTCTGCCACGTATTAATAAGTGTGAAGGAGAAGTGTATGACCTCAAGTGTTGGCAGGTCCTCCAGAGCTCTCTTCAGAATGCCAGGGACACCTGGCCCTCCACTCTGAGTCTAAGCTGCCAATTACAGGCTAACAGGTAAGGTCTTACTCAAATCCTGTGACACTAATATGCGCAGTGGATCAATCAAGAGAAAGAGAGAAGCAGAGTGATCAGAAGTCATCATGAGTAAGAGCAGAGACAGGAGTACCAAGTAGCATTATCGTTACTAAGAACCTTAGTGCTCTGGTTCTTAAACTAAGTCATGGTCCAGCGGCCAGCACACAAGAGTATTGTATATGCCATGGAGTAAAACTCTGTGTATGATAAATGTAATTTTATGGCTTGGATTCAAAAATTTCCCTGGCAAAGGGCAAAGGAAAATGACATTTAAAATGGTTGAGCACAAGAACACTTTAAAGGATCAGTACAAAGTTGAAGCACTGACCTCATGTGCAATGTGCTGCATATGAGAGCACAGCTCAGGAAGAACAGTGGTTGAAATATTTTTACATATTGTGACCATCTACAACTGCAAAGCACCACACACCCATGAAGCAGACAATTTTAAGCTGTGCTCTATTGTAGGAGAGAGTCTCTGTCAAAAGAGCTGACACTGCCCTTACTTATGGCCTAACAGCTTGCTGAAGAAGCAGAGCACTTGTTTTTTAATGCAGTTGATTTTATCATGTGTATTTCTGAAAACCTTTTCTAAGTAAAATAAGGCATGAAAAAAATTTTTTTAAATGTTAAAATAAAACAAAATTAAAATAAATAAGGCATGAAAACACTAAATCAAGTTGAAAAAAGAACTCAGAATGTCATAAAGCTGGAAAAAAAACTAATGTGGTTTCTGGAAAATACATTACTGAATGTGGTATATTCTCTGAACAGTTTACAACACTTAGAGAATCAGTAGATCTTGGATAAATCTTGTCAACTTTTCCCTAATTCAGGTCAAAGCTAAGCACTGAAGGGAGCTGGATAAAACTTTAGCTAGTTTCACGTTTGCAGAACTGTGCTTCTCTCCCATGACCATGATTACACTTTTTTTTTTTTGAGAAAGCTGTCCTCAAGTCCCTTAAGCACGCATTCTTGTAATGGTGACGGATAGCCCTTTAAACCCCATCAACAAGATAGAAAAGTAGATTTGAGCAGCCAGAGAGGTTTTGTGACTTGGAAAAGTCATATGTTTTCAAAGTGCTGACAAGCCAAAAGAAAGAGGTTATTGTGAAGATGAGGTTTTCAGGAGTGTAGAAAAAAATCACCTTAGGAAAAAAAATCATTCCTTTACTCTTTGATACTGTAACTACTGTGATTCATTTCTCTGGATTCCAGATAACTAGCATTTCATGGTATTAAAATGCTTCCTGAACTCATGAATTATCTTTAAGTTCTTCCGAATTTCTGAAATAAGCTAATAAGCCAAGGATTTCTGATTCTCTAAAGCAACGGGGATTTTGATATTCATGCTATTTCCTAAAACAATACACTTTCAATGTTTTATGAGCTAAATTTCTTATAGCAGAAATTTGGCATATTCTCTTTTCAATGGTTATTATAGGCAAATATAGTCAATGGTTAATGCTACTTTTCTTACTAAAAATTTTCATATTTTTTAATGTGAGAATGATTAAGTAATTTGATGGTCGCTAAATAGGATTTTATTAATTTATATCTATAAACAAGAAATTTGATGGCTAGAAAAAAACAGAACATAGACTACACAGTAAATGGCAATTAAATAAAATTGTATATATTGGCATATCTATCGGAGGAAGATGATTACATAGATGCTTCCAAAACACATACAGTATCTTTGGGGAGGAAATTTGGCTGCCGCTTCCTTTCTGCTACATGCTTTTTTCTGCACTTTTTTTTCCCACAAGTACACATCACTTTTACTAAAAAAAAGAAAAAAGAGCTATTTTTCCAAATGGAATATTAACCTATGAAAAGAAACATTTTCTGTATTTAAAACTAGCATGTAAACTTCCTACTGTAGTATTTAATTTTTTTTTTTTTTTTTTTTTTTTTCGTCCTTTTTGAGACCGGCCGCACCGTGCTCAGCCAGTGAGCGGGAACCGGTCTGTATGTGGGATCCAAACCCTCGGGCGGGAGCGCCACCGCACTTCCCAAGTGGCGCACTATCCAGCGCGCCACCGGGCCAGCCCCTGTAGTATTTAATTTTTTTTTTTTTATTCCAGAAAAACAAACACTTCTTCAGTTTCACTAGATTGCTCCAAATTCAAAAAAAAAAAAATTAAATACTACAGGGGCTGGCCCGGTGGCGCGCTGGATAGTGCGCCACTTGGGAAGTGCGGTGGCGCTCCCGCCCGAGGGTTTGGATCCCACATACAGACCGGTTCCCGCTCACTGGCTGAGCGCGGTGCGGCCGGTCTCAAAAAGGACGAAAAAAAAAAAAAAATTAAATACTACAGGGGCTGGCCCGGTGGCGCGCTGGATAGTGCGCCACTTGGGAAGTGCGGTGGCGCTCCCGCCCGAGGGTTTGGATCCCACATACAGACCGGTTCCCGCTCACTGGCTGAGCGCGGTGCGGCCGGTCTCAAAAAGGACGAAAAAAAAAAAAAAATTAAATACTACAGGGGCTGGCCCGGTGGCGCGCTGGATAGTGCGCCACTTGGGAAGTGCGGTGGCGCTCCCGCCCGAGGGTTTGGATCCCACATACAGACCGGTTCCCGCTCACTGGCTGAGCGCGGTGCGGCCGGTCTCAAAAAGGACGAAAAAAAAAAAAAAATTAAATACTACAGGGGCTGGCCCGGTGGCGCGCTGGATAGTGCGCCACTTGGGAAGTGCGGTGGCGCTCCCGCCCGAGGGTTTGGATCCCACATACAGACCGGTTCCCGCTCACTGGCTGAGCGCGGTGCGGCCGGTCTCAAAAAGGACGAAAAAAAAAAAAAAATTAAATACTACAGGGGCTGGCCCGGTGGCGCGCTGGATAGTGCGCCACTTGGGAAGTGCGGTGGCGCTCCCGCCCGAGGGTTTGGATCCCACATACAGACCGGTTCCCGCTCACTGGCTGAGCGCGGTGCGGCCGGTCTCAAAAAGGACGAAAAAAAAAAAAAAATTAAATACTACAGGGGCTGGCCCGGTGGCGCGCTGGATAGTGCGCCACTTGGGAAGTGCGGTGGCGCTCCCGCCCGAGGGTTTGGATCCCACATACAGACCGGTTCCCGCTCACTGGCTGAGCGCGGTGCGGCCGGTCTCAAAAAGGACGAAAAAAAAAAAAAAATTAAATACTACAGGGGCTGGCCCGGTGGCGCGCTGGATAGTGCGCCACTTGGGAAGTGCGGTGGCGCTCCCGCCCGAGGGTTTGGATCCCACATACAGACCGGTTCCCGCTCACTGGCTGAGCACGGTGCGGCCGGTCTCAAAAAGGACGAAAAAAAAAAAGAACTGACATTTACAAGTAACCCTACCTCTGGCTTAAAATCTATGTAGGCATATTAAAGATAACTTTTGAACATATACTAAAGGATCAAAACGATGGAAGGATGTAATCTATACATTACTTTTAACTTAAATTTTTAATCAAGATGACATAGTAGAAATGTTATCAGATTTCACATATGTTTACATGGAAGGCTATGTTTTTCTTTTTATAAGACTGCTCTTCCTGACAATGTTAGCCAAATTAAATTCAATTATATTTTCAAAGCTTAAGAATATTTAAAACTCAAAGCAAGAAAATACCTGTTCTTATCTAGTCTTCCCAGTCACTCTCCTGTGGCCCTGGATCTACAACTCCAGGGTGTCTTAGAGTCGACCAGCTGTGGAATGCTTCAAAGGGCATGTGCAACGCACATGGCACTGAACAGCAAGAAGAGGCTCCCAAGCATGGGGCAGGTGGGGTCTATTTCTGTGCCTTACAGGTTAATATGGTAAAAGACTGAACCATTTTAGGGATTTGGCTCAAAAGAGCTAAACCATCTTCCTTGCACAACAACTTCTGGGTCTCAGGTAGTAGAATCAATGCCAAGCACACAGGCAGGAAAAGCCATGCGATTCCGATCAAGTCAGTCAAATTCTCTGAGCCAATTTTCTTTCTCCAAAATAGTAATAAAGCCACAGGATTTCTACAAGGATTAAGAAATCTCTTCTGCTACAAGTGCCTTAATATGAGGCCTGACACATATGGGTACTAGGGGAAAAGTAGCTATGTGTTATGGTGTTAGAATTATTAGTAATATTAAAATTAATAATAGTAAAGGCTAGATAACCATCTTACTTAACTCAGCTGGGAGAAATAATATCCATAGAGAATTGTCTGATAGATGTACAGCTCATCCTAGATATCCTAAATTTCTAACTTTTGTAGAATTGCTTTAAGTCATATTAGCACATAATGGGAAGCAACTGTATTATTTCCTAAACTGAGACATAACAAGAAACAACCATATTTCAGCAGGGTGGCTGCTGTTGAGGACATATTCTACGAGACACACTGCAGTGTCTCGTTTAGAAAATTAACAGAAGCTTTTCTAATATTCCTGTAGCAATAAAGCCTGTCACCTTCCAGAGCCACTAATTCAATTTTAATCCTATAGACCTTGTGATTCTTATAACTGATCAGGTTTCCTTTTCAGCTTTGGCCATGGGGGACACTCTGATGATTGTGTTGTGTACAAACCCTACTGTTCCTCGCCTCAAATTATTTTGCAACTCTTATTTTTTCTTTGCCTCAATTTCTTCTTGTATAATAATAAAAGTCTATATTACTAAATGTAAATTGTTAAGCCACTTCAAATCCTTTTTGGAACAAAATAAAGTATTATAAAGCTTGACCACTCTGCCATTCAGGATTCTCTCTAAAATTAGAAGAATTCTGTGATTCAACCTAGCCCAGCCAAGTTCAGATTTGGATGTAACTAAAAGATTTCCCTAATGGACAGGTGGTGATAGACAACTAGGGAGGAAATTGCTGCAGGAAATGCCTGGGAAGTTTGACAAAATTAGAAGCAAAGGAAGACAGCAAAGAGCCCTGTAATCAGATGAGGACGCTTCAAGTCACCGAAGGTAGCCAAATGCTCTTGGACGCATGTAGCTGTCACGTAAGCAGAATATTATCCCTCCCTCAAATGCTCATGCCCCAATCTGAGCGTGGCACCATCATTAAGCCCTCAGAGGATTGACCAAGTGCACCGATTTAAATTCCCCAGTTTTTAAGCTGAGAGGCTCAACTCGACTTTCCTTTAAGTAATAATTAGTTGAGAAAGCCAGAAAACACAAAATATCATTCATGCCCCAGAGTAGAGACACCTGGTTCACAAGCTCCATTAGTAAATAACACCTCGTAGGCATTAGGGTACAAGAAGAAAAAAGATGATGATGGTATTTTCAGGAGCACATGTATAGTCAGTGATTTCTGTAATGAAATGATGGACCGTGCAGTGAACCACACATTCCTGTGAGACCACTGGCTGCGTGGAGAATGACAGACTGGATCAGTGGAACAGAAACGATGATTACACAGCCTGGACACAAGGGCAAGGTTGTGCAAATGTTCTCAAGTCACCAGGAACTCATTACAAAAAAACAGTTCCACATCATTCCAGGAATAACGCCAGCCTAGAACTCACTTGCCAACCTCCTCTCTGCAAGCAGAGCTTCGCTTCTGCATCCTGGAATGCAGCACACACAGCTCCAATAAACATTTCGGGGAAGGCAGGCTGCCATGTGCACATGACAGACACAGCTCTTGCCCCTAGCATCTTTCACAACTGAGGAATAAGCTGCCACTTGAGCAGCTGCTGATCATTTTCACTCCCCCCAAAATGCAAAGCCTCTCTCACCCCTCACAAAATGCGGAGCGCCCTCCCTGTGCTTCCTTCTAGGCATGCAGCACCCAGCAACTAATTAATAATTCTAAATGCCAGCTTTAGAGGAACTATGCACTACTCATTTCAATGTGCAAAGCTGGCCTCTAAGAGCCCTGGCGATTACAGTTTTACTGTAAATTTGCAGCAATGCTTTTACAACTTAAATTTTGTCTTTCTAGCAAAATATTTTGTATCTATGATTCAATTTTAAAAGTTTTTCTCTGTAAACATGTGGCCACCTAAATGTCAAAATATCAACACAGGTGGGTTGCTATTTCACAGCAAGAATCCCTTAAGTTGCACAACAACGTGAATGTACTTAATGCCACTGAATTGTACATTTAAAAATGGTTAAAACAGTCATTTTATATTAAGTGTATTTCACTACCATAATTCAAAAAAAAAGAGAACCCCTTCGGGGAGTTTCCCTCTGTATAAACACATTATTAACCACATGGCCTACTTTCTTCATCAGGAAGCACAGAAGTATTGGTTTCCTGAAATACAAGTGATAAAATACAAATGATAATCTTTAAGTGATAAGTTTAAAATTACAAATAATTAGTCTCTTTAAGACTAATCAATACTTGCAAAGCCCTGGGCATGAAGGCACCAGCATGACATTTTTATTCAGCTGCTGTCACTGCCTGAAACATATTCACAACAGTGTTCTTCAGGGAAAGCAAAAAATCAACCTAGATGGCGCCAAATCGTCCCCTAATCTCTGAATCTGCAACAAGCCCTAGAAAAATTCCAACATGAAGAAAGGGCAGGACAGCAAAACCACAGTCCAAGTGCTGCCCTGATTTAAAAGACACACAAAACCCCGGGTCTGTCCAACACACCGCAGATGATGAATAGCAGCCATCACATGACAGCTTCCCTAAATCATTTCCTCAGGATCGGCCTGTTTATCTTTCTCCCCACCCCCACTTCGGTTGCTCTATTAAAAGAAATTATTTACCAACTGTCTTGACATCATAGGCAATGAAATAACACATCAAATGAGATGCTTCATTATTCCTGCTGAGGCTCAGCTCTAAGGAATGTATTATTGTTTTGGAAGAACTGTAAAAGAATTCCAATAAAGAAAATTCAATTGAAAGAAAATACAATTATATCCTTAACGGGCAAGATTTCTCAAATGTTGGTCTAAGTTGGAAGGCAAAGAACAGCTTTTGAAAGTTGAAATAAATACTTAAGAAAGACTTTATTTATCCAAAGCAAATGATAAAAATTCAGCTGCCCCCCAAAGGTCCTTTGTTAAAAAATAATTTAGTTCTTTTTTACTTGAATGTGTTCATCCATTTAATAATTTTTTACTTTATGTGTTCACCCCCCATTTGTTTCTTCTGTAGATATATTATAATCAATAATTTTTTATTTGCTTATTTCCTTGAATTTTGTCTATATCCTTCAGTAAAATTTCTGTTTTGCTCCATAATGGCAGAATCTATGTCAGGATTGTTCACCACTCTATTTCTAAGGCCCAAAACAACCTGGCACATATTAGTGGGCTCAAAAAAGATTTTTAATGAGTAAACTTATCATTTCATTCATTCATTCAACAAATATTGAGTTCCTTTTTATTCTATGGCTGTAACAACCATCTTAAGCTTTAATAAATGCCTATAAGGTGCATATGTAAACATTTTGGTCTCAAGGATATAAGACGTCAAAAAAAGAAGGAAAGAACAGTCTATAATTTCTTTAGAACGTAATTTAGACTTACAACACCTTAAAATTTTACATATAAAGAAGCCAAAATACAGCTTTCTTCAATATGAATAAAGATTAATTATTATATTTCATGACAGTCCTACCTGTGTATAGGTAAATACTTTGGTACAAGCATTCTACAGTAACTTTGGTTTCTTCCTATACAACCAAGACCTTTCAGTACCCAAAGAGTAAATAAAATCTGCAAGGAATATTGTCAGTAAACAAAGGCAGGGCATATAGCGTAAACCCAAAACAAAAACCAATGTGTGGACTCAATTCTTTTTCTAACCCAAGCTTTTCTCCCCTCTCCCCTGCTGCCCCCAGTCCTTTCTAAGATAATTACATTGCTTAACAACTTACTGGACAGTGCTTCCACCAGAAAAACACAAAATGTTGTCTTACATTTAATGAAAAATTACCATTTCTGTCCAAATTTTGGTTAACAAGAGCTAGTCATGAGACTTGGGGCAAATCATGAACTCTTTGTTGCACCTGACCCTATTTCTCGTTTCCCACATGGTATTCAACAAAATTAACCTGGATTAAGTTCAATGGCAGGCTCACCACTGAAGACCTTCCTGTGCCCTAACTTCACTGGGTAGTTTAGGAAAACAGAAGCCTTGGCAAATTTAAAAGTGCTACATAAATCTCACCTGATGAACAAATAAGCTCAATGAACTACTGTTTAGATCCTATTTTGGTTTATTGGGAACACTTATGGTATGGATACGGATCTTACTTCTATACACTAAAAAAAAGAGAATTTAATTTCATTTAGACAGGAGGAACAACTACAGATATCTATTGTACGCCATGGTGACTACAGTCAATAACAATTTCCTGTATTCTTGAAAATTGCTAAGAGTGCAGATTTTAAGTGTTCTACCACACACACACAAAAAAATTATATGATGTAATGCATATACTAATTAGCTTGATTTAGCCATTCCACAACATATACATATATCGAAACATCATGTTGTACTCCATAGATGTAAACTATTTTTATTTGTCAATTGAAAAGAAGGAAAGGAATGATGGGGAAGGAGGGAGAAAGGAAGGATAGAAGGAAGAAAGTGAGGAGGTAAAAAAATAGAAAATGGAATTTCAGAGCTTTAGAGACCATATGGTTCTATCCCTCCCTTGATGAATAAGGAATGAGGCCTGAGTGAGACACTCAGTGCTGGGATTACCTCCCTCTGTTTTCTCCTCATCCAGAGCTCTTCTCACAACAAGCCGTGCCTCCATCGGTACAGGAGCCTCTAGGCATCTTTTCTTATCACATCCATGCTGCAAAGCCCTGATGTGACACATGGGGCTCTTTGGAATTAAGGGACTTTCAAGTCTGTGAACTCTGGGTAACCTACGTGCTGATGCATATGTGGCAGTGAGACACTGGTCTACAGCTCACAAGCACTGAGACCGAAGGTAGAGTAGGTCGGGGAGAAGCCTGAGACAGGAAGGGAACAAAGAAGGCAAGAGTCACATAAATGAGACTTTCTGCTTTAACTGCAACTTACACATATCCCCACATTTCCTATTTGACATTTTTTAGCTATTTTCCCAAATGGCCTTTTTTTTCCTACTACATAATTACTTTCCATAAAGTGCAGTTGTCATTTTCTGCAACAATAAGGAGATGAATAAGAAAACTGCTGGCTTATAGGCAATTCTACATGAACGACCTCACAATTTCTGGAATGCAAGTTAATTCCTAATAAGTCACTATTTCCAGCCCTGTTCTCTTTCCTGAATGTTCCTCTAATCATCTCCCCCTCAACTTCATATTAGTCAAACATATTAGTTAAAATTATATTCATTTTTGTCCTCCAAAATAGCTCTCCTGCAGGATGTTACTATGTCTGTCATTTTCATATTAGAAACCTTGAAGTCATCTTAATTCTTTTCCCACTACCTCCTATCAAATTCTCCACTCCAATATTCTATGTCCTTTTATCTTGCTGTTCATATGGTATATGAAAGTTCCCAGGCCTTCTCCACCTTACTAGTCCTGTTGAAGTGGCTTCTCCTGGCTACCACAACCTCCCCAAAGTTCCCAGGCCTTCTCCACCTTACTAGTCCTGTTGAAGTGGCTTCTCCTGGCTACCACAGCACTTAAGTCACCCAATCCCCTCTAGTCTACCATCTTTGTGTCAATTTATCAGTTATACCATTGGTACTTCCACTGATCTCCAACAAAGTACTTCCACTCACAGTCAACAACTGACAGAAGCTACTCTCTTATCATGCCCTTGCAGAGGTCTAACCCGGTGCCTGCATTCAATACTCAACAAAAGCTTTCACAACAATAATGATGCCTGGGCCAATGGGCTGCGGAGGGGGGAGTTAATGAGTAGCCTCTGAAGGACTTTCATTGCTTCAGAGCAAAGGGCTGTGAAGCCACAAGCTGAAAGCAAAGCACGCGTGAGGCGGGAAGGCAACGCACATCAGAACCAAAGTGGCAAATTCTTGTGGCTGAGACGCAAAACGATCCCTGAGCCACAGAGAGAACTGGCAGCTCCTGAAACGAGAATTTGCTTGGATTTTCTTTTCGTCCCATTCTGTCAAATGAAATAGAAATATTTTTGCATACAGAATGAAAGTTCAGTTTGCCCTGACAATTCTTTATGGGTCACAAACCTCATCCAGCCATAGCCTACCAATCTCTAACAATTTTCATTTCATAGCAAAGGAATAACGATATTTCTAATAGTGACCAACTATCCTATTACATGAAAACTTGTCACCACCAGTACTACCTCAAGGTAAAAAAGAAAGAAAAAAAAATCTCCACTAGGAAATACAACATTTTTACTCTAAAATACTAAAATACAAAATATATAAACATATTTAAGTAAAAACAAAACTTAAATAAAAAAACAAATCTTGGAGGCTTTTGTTGAGTATTGAATGCAGGCACCATGTTAGACCCCTTGGAATCTTTTCTCCATTTGAGAATCAAAAAAGTAATATCCTCAAATAAAAGTTACAATCACTCAACTGTAAAGTAAGATGAAAAACATTATAGAACTGTGTCTGGTTTTTTCCAAGCAACTAAAGACACAGAGCCTCGTCCTGCAATGACAACGGCCCTGCAGCCTTCCCTCCACCTGAAATGGAAGGGTCTTCTCTGAAGAATCAAATCATCTCTTACATTTCCCTCAAGGCTTTATCCATTTGAGAATCAAAAAAGTAATATCCTCAAATAAAAGTTACAATCACTCAACTGTAAAGTAAGATGAAAAACATTATAGAACTGTGTCTGTTTTTTTCCAAGCAACTAAAGACACAGAGCCTCGTCCTGCAATGACAACGGCCCTGCAGCCTTCCCTCCATCTGAAATGGAAGGGTCTTCTCTGAAGAATCAAATCATCTCTTACATTTCCCTCAAGGCTTTACTGATTATAAAGTACTTTGAGAGCACTATTTCAACTGATTTTAATACCAATTCTATGAGGAATTATCCCCATTTTGTAAATAAGAGAACTGAAACTCAGCTGCCAAATGACTTATCCAAGATTTTGCAGCTGGTGACTGTGCTGGGACTCAAAGCCAGATCTCATGGCTCCTGGTTCAGTATTCTTTACTGTATTGACAACTCTCATTTGTTTCATTCATTGATTCAGATTGACAGCATGATACAAATCAGGGGAGGGAAAAAGAGAGGAGGGACAACAGTGTGTACAGAGGAATGACACCATAATCACCTCTGGAACACCCAAGTTTTAGAAACCTACTTCCCAAGGCCCATCTCAGACAACATCTCCTTAAGAAAATCCACAGCATCTTTTTATTGGGGCGGGAGTGGGGGGGGGAGTGGACAGCACAGAACAAGACAGCACTGTCTCTTATTACTTTGATTTGTTTTAAGGAACATATTTAATTTTCTGTGTCTTCCCATTACCAAGAAAGATGAACATGAGATTTTTATTTTTCTTGAAAGAAAACATGGATTTTAACAAGATGCGAACTGTCAGTATAGTAAACAGAAGTGTGAACTGAGTTTCCTCCCCCAGCTTCAACAATTGGTCACATGCCTTGGACAAATCACTTAAATTTTCTGGTTCTTTTTTCCTCATTTGTACACTAAACTAGGAAATCTCTGAGGTCCCTTTCAGTCCTGCCACATCACAATTCCATGAAGTTACTTAGCCCCAACCCACACACAAAACAATGTGTTAAGTCCCAAAACACTTCAGTCCCTCAATTTGAGAATTCAGAAGCTAGTTGGACTATTAGTTTATCAAATCAAAAGAACTGAACAGTGCAAGAAAATTAACTTTTTAATAAAATCCAAAGTGATACAGATATGTACGAGTAACATATAAAGAAATGGGAACTGCTGACATAGCCTGGGCCAGTCCAGAACACCCCAGAAAATGGTGAACTTTTAGCTATACAGCTACTACAGAGGGTCAGAGATTAAGATGAGGAAAAGACTTCATAGATGGGAAGATATTTTTATCGACAGCCATTAGTGTCAAGAATGATCATGGCTTGGGGATACTATGATTAACTTTGGTTGATGCAAAGGGGGAACTGTTAGAGGAGCAATGGGAGAGAAAGTTAAATAAACAGGAAGGAACCCAACTGTAATAAATGCTTAATGCCAAAGATGGACATTTAGCTTTACCTGGGAGGTAATGGAGTGACATCAAAGAAATTCTGAGCATGGACATAAAATATTAACAGTTATCTCGTAGGAAAGAATAGTGTACCCTGAAATGATTTACACCCTCACCTCTACCATAAGGCTCACTGAGGAACTTTTTAAGAAAGTCTCCATTGTATAACTACATCACACCCAGTCATTCACTAAAAAAAGGAAATTTCCAAATGGTTCACTAATTGTTTAATCCTGTACACTGGAGTTTCTACCAAGAAAAAAAAATATTTCATTAAATAATACTGGGAAGTGCTCCATATTATATATTCCTGTAACAAATTAATAAAATACAAATTATCAGCACATTAAAGGCTTCAAGCAGCTTTGGAGAAGTTTTTATTAACTGTATATGGCAGCATTTTTCAAATTTATCTAACCATGGACCTTTTTTCATATAATATTTATTAACATAGTGTAGAACTACTGTTTCACAGTATACCCTCTTGGAAATCATACCATGAAACATTTCGTTCTGAGAAAATGAAGTAAACAGATAGTTAAACCCATTAGTAATTGAAACACACACACTGTGTGTGTGTGTGTGTGTGTGTGTGTGTGTAATTCCCTCCCTTTTATCAGCAGTAGAGACCAACATGAACTTCCAGTTTCTCTTTGTATTTATCCATACCCCATATCAGTGGTTCCAAACCTTACCCTCATACTAAAGTCTCCTGAGGCACTTTTGAAAAAATATTAATTCCCAGACCTTACTTCCAGAATAATTAAATCAGAAGCTCTAGTTCAGGCATCAAAAATTTTTAAAGTTTCTCAGACCAGTGTACACTAAGGGTTAAGAACACCGCTGTAGATTAAGAGTTTAACCATTGTTAAAATGGTTGATGGTAGAACTGGAAGAGTGGGGAAAGGAAAATAAATGCCAGTTAATAATTGAGCTAGAAAATCCACCCCTGAAAAATTGATAACTGGCAATACTTATTCTGCATGTGATACTGGATCTCAAATATTCTTGGACATCTCTGTACTTGTTCATCATTATGCTGGTGGTTTAATGCAAATACTAGAGTATGCTAAATTGATAGCCAAAGATTTCTTTAAAGGAATCTTTAATTTTATATGAATAGAACCAAATTTTTCTATCACTTGCCAAATTTGAATAATTTGTATCTACTTCTCAGATGTTTTAGTTTGATATCCATAAAACAAAGCCAAAAGCAAACTGCAAAGCCAAAACTTTCAGCTGCTTTCCTGGAAAATTCATTTTTAAAATCTGTATCATAGAAGATTTAGAACTTAGTTAAATGACGCTATTTATTGTATAGGCATCATTCTGAACTTGACAATTTTGTCATCCAAAAGGTAATGAAGGTAGTAGAAAGAAAAAAATGATACATCCCTAAAACTAGTACTAATAAAGCAAAGCAAACTGTATTGTAAAATGTTTGGTTATCCTGGCTATCGTTTTTAATGCTTATCATCTTTGAGTAGACAGTGAATGTAAACAATATGATCACTTAACCGAATCCTTCCACCTATTCTGTAAACCTTTCACTTAAAGAATTTGTGAATAATTACCTCAGAGGAAATGATATAATGATACCAATCACTTTTAACTAATCTGTGTTCTGGGCCATAAAAATCTGTTTCTCTGGACAGAAAATCAGTCTCTTGTGTCCCCTATTCTGCCTTTGCAAAGGCAGTCAGTTGGTTCTTTCTGCTGGAAATGCCTTTCCTTTTTGCCTAAATTAAGACCTTCAGGTCATGGAGTCACACACAGGTCTGGAAGACATCTCTTAACCTAATCAAAATTCTGCTCTCTGCTCAGAAACTCTTCCACAAAAAGCCTTCCCTCATCTTACCCAACATACTAATTGTTCTCTTTTTACCTCAACCCCTGCTCAAACACTGTCTCCTCAGGGGAGCCTTCCTTGATTCCCCAGCGTAGAAAAAAATCCCTCCCTCCATTTCCTCTATTGTAAGGTCTTGCCACAGTGTGTGACACTTACAAGCTACTTCTCTAACACGTGGCTCTTTTAAGGACAGGAGCCATACGGCCACTGTTTCCCGTCTATGGTCATTACCTGGTACAGTGTCTGGCTCATAGGAGGGCAGTAAAGTCTCACAAATGGTGTCCTTCGCATCTCTGTGAAGTCTCCACATACACATTCACTCTCCTTCTTCTAAGCATCTTTTCCCTTGAGAATAAAAGCTGTTTGAAAGTCAAAACGACTTCCTCTTTACTATTGCCCAGGAACACTGAAGAAAGCAGAAAAGTTTTTGGGTTCCCCGATTCTGAGGTATCTCATCATATTGTTAACGTATGGAAAGGATAACAAAGCAAAGTGATACTCAAATGAAAAGAACCACATATTCGTGTTCCAATTAAGTACTGAAAAACACTATTTCCTCAATTTTGTTAACACCTCTCTCAATGTACTGGCTGAAGCCAGGAAAAGTTTAGGGCTCCCCAAATCTACAACCTGGGGAACGCAGCCTGACGCGTCTCAAACAGCACCTCCTACTGACTGACACAAGGATGCAGACCACTGTCTTAGCAAATGCCGTAAAGAACAGGACAAAGTTCTTTTTAAAAAATTAACTCCGGGCCGGCCCGGTGGCGCACTGCTATAGTGCGCCACTTGGGAAGCGCGGTGGCACTCCCGC